>NW_024038356.1:0-58624 GCF_016077235.1 Cyprinodon tularosa
ACATCATTATTTATCGTGTATATCGATATATATATATATATCTATATATATATAGATATATATAGATATATATATAGATATATACATATCTATATATATATATATATATATAGATATATATATATCTATATATATATATATAGATATATATATATATATATATATATATATATATATATATATATATATATATCTCTTGCAGAATCCTATGAGGCAACGGATCTCATAGTAAGGCAGACTGAGGGGGCTACAGCGGCTGCAGCGGGGGGGGGGGGGGTGGGGGGGGTGCTGTGTGAGTGACTGCACTCATCACACAGCTGCTCAAGCTGCAGGCAGGCAGAGATTGAAACGGAGTGCTTACAGTGATTATATAAGAAATCAATACAAGTAAATAAAAATAATCATTTAATCATCATAACCGTTATTAAAATAACATAGTTAATTTTTTATATGCATTTTTATACATTTTTTAATAATTTTTTTAATTATTCATTTTTTTATTATTTTTTTTATTCAATTTTATATCAATTTTATATCAATTTTTATATCAATTTTATATCAATTTTATATTAATTTTATATTAATTTTATATTAATTAAGGCGGGACTTCCGGTTTAATTAAGGCGGGACTTCCGGCTGTCACTTTGGAATGTGGGCGTGGTTTCGAGTTTGATGAAAGGTGGTTCATATAGTTTTTGTCCTGTTCACGAGTGAGGGAAGAATGGAGCGGGAGATCAATAGACGGATCGGTGCGGCTGCTGCAATAATGCGGACGCTGCACCGGTCTGTCGTGGTGAAGAGAGAGCTGAGCGGAAAGGCAAAGCTCTCAATTTACCGGTCGGTCTACGTTCCTACCCTCACCTATGGTCATGAAATTTGGATCATGACCGAAAGAACGAGATCCCGGATACAAGCAGCTGAAATGAGCTTCCTCCGCAGGGTGGCTGGGCTCTCCCTTAGAGATAGGGTGAGGAGCTCGGTCATTCAGGAGAGGCTCAGTGTAGAGCCGGTTCTCCTCCACATCCAGAGGAGTCAGTTGAGGTGGCTCGGACATTTTTTTCGGATGCCCCCTGGACGCCTCCCTCGGGAGGTGTTCCAGGCATGTCCCACTGGGAGGAGGCCCAGGGGACGACCCAGGACACGCTGGAGAGACTACGTCTCTCAGCTGGCCTGGGAGCGCCTAGGGCTTCCCCCAACAGAGCTGAAGGAGGTGTCTGCGGAGAGGGAAGTCTGGGAGCCTCTGCTTAGTCTGCTGCCCCCGCGACCCGGTTCCGGATAAAGCGGGAGACGACGACGACGACGACGCATTTCCTGTGAAAATGCAGTGTGAATGCTATACGCTAAACTGTAAGTTGTATAGTTAAAATGGCAGAAACAAGCTGAAATTTAAAGCAAAAACTGCTGAAATGGTATGGAAAGGCAGAAAACAAAAATGTTTCATTTGGTAAAAATAGTGGAAGCCAACAGCTGAATCATGCAAACATGTTATGAATTAGCAGCAAACAGAAAAGATTAATGCCTGTCCAGAAAGAGAGCAGAATGAAGCCAAAAAAAAAAAAAAAACATAAGCTGATAAAATAGCAGAAACAGATAAAAAAAAATAGTAAATAACAACACTTGAATCGTATCTAGTAGAAGATAAAAGGAGTAGCTTAAGGATAGGAGGTAAAATGTTTAAGAAGATGGTATGGAATAAGTATTAAAGTGTGAAACCACATGTGGAAATGTCAAGACTGGGCAAAAACATTTGAAATTAATTAAAATGTGTCAGTTAATCAGCATAGAGGAAGCAGTGTCATCCTTAGAAGTTTGACAATCCACAAAACTATATGCAAGTCTGACGATGAGAAGCAGAGGAAGGACAGAGAGAGAAGCTTATAGATAGACAGCTGATACCACTTAAGGAGCTGAATTGATCCTAAAACTAGTTTCAAAGAAAGGTATAAAATGGAGGCAAATGTCATGAAATCCCAGTTTTTGTGTTTGTCTGTTTGTCTTACCTTTTGTGTTTCTTCCTTGCTCCACCAGGAGGCGCCTGGCTCTGGTTCGCCTCCTCACACACCTACAAACTGTTGCCTCATCACCGTACTGCTCTTAAAGCTACAGTGTGTAATAATTACATGGATATACAGTCAGAAATGTAATATATTATATATAACTATGTTATTTATCATCATCTACGAGCTCAGCCTCTTAACCTTAATATTTGCGTTGCCTTAGAATTCGTTATTTATAATTACATACGAGCGGGTCTCGCAGCCATTGAGGCAGACATCTTTGCGCTACGGCAGCGCAGAGCCAACAAACTAGCAATTGCGATATCGCCCATTACGCTCGAAAGTAACTACGGCAAGTTGAGAGAGATGAACTGAGACGGTACTGAACACACAGACTAATGAAATACTATCTGTAAAATTATCTATGTAAACAAACCTCATCACTTGAGAAGGTAGGTGATGCGGACGTTGTGGAAGACATTTTGTCCCGTAACGCTCGCCGTACTGTTGGGGGGAGAAGCGGTGGGGGGGAGATGTTCATGTTGCTGCGGTCTGCGGTCTGGACGTTAGATGTCGCTGAAAATTACACAATGTAGCTTTAAGCTGCTGGTTGCCACTACTTCGACACCAGAGTGTTTGCCAGTTTGGGGTACTCTAGCCAAGCCTTGTTATTCTGAGTCTAATCTGAGTTTTTGCATTTTGAGTTTTTGTTCTCTAGTCAAGCTGAGATCACATTGAGTTTTACTGAGCGCTTGTTTCTCCCTGAGTCTCAACTTTGGTTTTTCTTTGCCTGTCGGCAGGAAGCCTTCCTGCAAACTGGACCTTTTCGGACCGCCTTCTCCTAAATGGGATCAACTGAGCCTTACACTGAGCGACGGATTCCAAACAGGAGGTTTCGATCCAGCCACCTTTGAGCACGCTGAGATCTCTCTCTGAGTAAGGAAGTCATCTTCACCACGACCCTTTCAAGTACTACAGGAAAACTGAGTTGCAACCAGCGGCTGCATCATTCCACTCCATCCAAGTTCTGGGTAAACCCTGTTCCACCCTCCAACGAGTCAAACAAGCCCTGGAAGACCAACACTTACTAAAAAATACTACAGGTCCTTCTCAAAATATTAGCATATTGTGATAAAGTTCATTATTTTCCATAATGTAATGATCAAACTTGAACATTCATATGTTTTAGATTAATTGCAGTCTAACTGAAATATTTCAGGTCTTTTATTTTCTTAATATGGATTTTGGGATTTAGAGTCAAAACAATTTACAGACACTTTGGTTAAACAGTAAAATGTTATGAATAAACCTTGAGAAAGAATCTGGTTTGTTATGGGGAGAAGCTATGTCTGGTTTACAAACACCATCCTGCAGAGAATGGTGTGGTCTTTAAGGTGAAACAGACTGAGTGAAAATTTTTATAGTAAGTAAATAGGATAAATTAATATATAAAAGAAGAGAAATAAAAATTTTCCGACAACAGAAGTCTGTGGGAAGGAAAAAGTGGCAGAAAACGCTGCACAATGATAAGAGGTGACCAGACCCTGAGGAAGATTGTGGAGAAGGGCTGATTCCAGACCTTGGGGGACCTGAAGCAGTGGACTGAGTCTGGAGTAGAAACATCCAGAGCCACCGTGCACAAGCGTGCACTGGAAATGGGCTACAGGTGTCGCATTCCCCAGGTCAAGCTACTTTTGAACCAAAAAACACCGTCAGAGGCGCCTGACCTGGGCTACAGAGAAGCAGCACTGTTGCTCAGTTTTGCAGGTCATTTGGAAATCAAGGTGCCAGAGTCTGGAGGGAGATCGGGGAGAAGGAAATGCCAAAATGTCAGAAGTCCAGTGTCAGGTAGCCACAGTCAGTGATGGTCTGGGGCGCCATGTCAGCTGCTGGTGTTGGTCCACTGGGTTTTATCAAGGGAAGGGTCAATGCAGCTATCAGGAGATTTTGGAGAACTTCATGCTTCCATCTGCTGAAAAGCTTTATGGAGATGAAGATTTCATTTTTCGGCACCACCTGGCACCTGCTCACAGAGCCAGAACCACTGGTAAATGGTTTAATGACCATGGTATCACTGGGCTCAATTGGCCTGCCAACTCTCCTGACCTGAATTCCATAGAGAATCTGTGGGATATTGTGAAGAGAAAGTTGAGAGACTCAAGACCCAACACTGTGGAAGAGTTAAAGGCCGCTATGGAAGCATCCTGGGCCTCCATGACACCTCAGCAGGCTGATAGCCTCCATGCCACGCCGCATTGATCAGTCATTTCTGCTAAACGATTCCCCACCAAGTATTGAAGCCATAACTGTACAGAATTATTTAAAGGTCGACTTTTTTGTATTAAGAAATCTTTTCTTTTATTGGTCGGATGAAATATGCTAATTTTGTGAGATAGGAATTTTGGGTTTTCATGAGCTGTATGTCAAAATCATCCGTATTAAGACAATAAAAGACCTGAAATATTTTAGTTAGTGTGCAATGAATCTAAAATATATGAATGTTCAAGTTTTATCATTACATTATATAAAATAACTTTAAAAAGAACTTTATCACAATATGCCAATATTTTTGAGAAGGACCTGCATGTCAATGGGGTGAAGATTTAAAAAACGGGTTTGTTTCAAAAAATGTCAGCCTGAGACTTTTTCACAGGATGACAATATTGATGCCCTGAACAAAAGATTTCCACGGCCAAACCGTAAGGATATAGAAAAAAAATCCTTCAATAGGAGCAGTGGGAAGGCCTGACAGTGATCAGTGTTAAGTATCATGTTTGTACATGAAATGGGAAAGAAGAGGCAATGACTTCAATACAACTGCTGTTTAGCTATTTGAAGCCTGACTCCACTGCCATTACTGAATGGAGGAACTGGTGCCGAACAAATACTTATAACTCTGAGATAATATTTCAGATCAATGTTATTCTTGCATCAATCTTTACAGAACAGATAGGGGAACAATGTTTTAGGTCTCTTTAAAAAAAAAATGTTTTTAAAAAGATACAGGACTCTGTGGAAAAAGAGGAAAATTGAAAAAATTGGAAAAATGGGCAAAATCAATGTAAAACTGTGCTTAATAAATTAAAAAGTGAAAGATACAGGCATAAATATTATACTATATAAATCAGCAGGCTTTGTTGTAAAAGTATGGTAACTTTCATGTTTCTACAAAAATGTATGTTGCCATGGCCACAATGTCAATTAGTGGGTCATTTTCAGGAACTGAAGGTTGGACCCAATATTCAGCAGACAAACAGAAAGTTTCAAAACAGGTTTGTTTAAAAAACTAACTGAAAGAGGACAATGGAAACTCCTCAGAGCGGGTTCTCTGATTCTCTGCTGAGACAAGAAACTCAGGTCAGTGACAAGAATGAAGAGTGGAGAAGACGACAAAAAGTCACTGACCTGGTAGAGAGTTCAGTCCGAAACTCAGAGAGGAGAAACCCGGGGGGAGACAGTCCGCCGCTTGCGGTCGTTACCGCTTCAGAGAACAGAGTGCGGGTGAGCCGGCGCCAGCCGACGCAGAGCCGGCTACAGTGTCCGTGAGGGATTATGCAAGGCCAAAATCCAGTCGAGTGCAGTGTCAGAAACCAGGAGATCCGAGAGCCGAAGAGGTATCCAGGGAAAAGCCAAGCCGAGGTCAGAAAAACAGTCCAACTTCTATAACTGGCAAAATCCAGGCAGTCAGGCCAAAAAACAAACTGAGCAGGGCAGACTGGGAAAAAGGCAAAAACCAAAAACACGTGGGCAAAAAAACGAGAAGAATCCCACGGAACAAAAGACTTACTTTGACAGCTTGAGTAACTCACACTGAGACAGGTTGAATAATCCGACGCTGATGGCAGGAAAGCAAACAGCCTAAATAGCTGCAGGGACCAGGTGAATCAGATTGACAGTAATCAGCCACAGGGCCAATTAGGCAGGTGAGCAGGAGCAGAGGAAAAAAAAACCCAACCATCAGCGCCAGGATTATGACAGGAACTGGATTTTGAGCGAGGTCGTTTACGAACGGGAACAAGCGTTGTTTGACATTCACAATTCTTTTTTGAATGTATTTTTCATGAGACCATGCTCAAAAAGTATAAGGGCTATCCAAAAATGTTTTTCACCGTGAGCGTCAGCAAGCTTTGGGCTACAACTGGTGTTACTTTCGTATTTCTACAAATTTCGATGTAGTTGGGCGACGATTTAAAAAAGTGTATAATTTTCAAATTCTTGACTTGGGTATTGGAGAGATTTGGTCGCCCCGAACAAACCTTTCAGCTGGCTAAATGATAAAAGATATCGACATACTTCTTTCAATGTGAGCGCTAGAAAGGTCTGAGGAACATCTTCCTCAAAGGTTATGTTTCTATATCCAACGGTTCCCGAGAGGCAGTGATACGAAAAAGTCTGTTTTTTGGAATTTTCTGTTCTGATTTTGAGAGAGCTCCCATTGGCTTTCTATTGAGGGAGTGTGGACTTTTCGCTGCTCTGGGCGAGATTGGTGGAAAACTTTAAATTCCACACCAATGAGGATTACATTTCCTGAATCCTGACAAAATTCCCCACGTTTTGATGTATAATTTGTCTAGAAAGAGTAAAAAATGAGCGAGTCAGAAGAAGTTGTAGATAGAATGGAATTCTCAACACTCCAGACTTTATTTTATTCATTTGTCGTTTCATATTTGAATTATTGTATGGAGGTTTGGGGAAACACATGTAAAAGTTACACTAAGTCTTTGTTTGTGACACAAAAGAAATATAAGAATTTTATACAAAGAGAACATACAAATATTTTGTTTATTCAGTTAAATATTTTCAAATGAAGGGATTTGTTTAATTAAAAATTTTTATCAGTTATGTTTAAAGCTAGAAAGAAAATTTTGCCACTTAATTTACAAAAATGTTTTGCCTTAAGCTCAAGTGGCAGGAATAACTGAAGGAAGTATGATTTCAACAGTAAAATTCTACAGACTACTTTAAAACAAATATGCATTTCGGTGCATGGAGTTAAAATATGGAATAGTTTGGATGAGGATTTGCTTTAAACTAATTCAAAATACTTTAGAAGATAAAAAAAATATTGTCTTATACACTTTTGAGTTAATGGGAATAATGATATGTTTGTTAGTCATATTCTTAATTTCATATATGGCCTTGCAGAAAAATAACAGAAGACTGACATTGAGTGCTGCTTCCTGTTTGGACCTGTTCACTTCCTGTTTGGATTAACTGAGTGTGCAGCTGTTCAGAGGAACTCCATCTGAAGTTAAGTTATTTTCTCTGTGATATCTCTGTATCTAAGTAACTCTAACTGACTACTTTAAAACATAGCACCTTCTGCTGCACTTTTCTACTGAGCACTTGTCAGTTTCACACGGTTTTATTTCTGATAGCAAGGAGTAGCTAGCCTAGGCTAGCGCTAGCTTAGCATTGCTATGGCTTCTCTCTCTCCCTCCCTTGACTCTTTTCCAACTCTTCATTCTTCCTCTCCTCTCTCCTGCTCTCTGTGTCAGATGTTCAGTTATTCCTCTGCCTCCTTTAGTGATAATGGGATGTGTAATAAGTGTAGTATTTTTGTAGCTTTGGAGGTGAGGGTGTCAGAGTTAGAATCCAGGCTTCAGGCTGTTGAACATCCAGGAGTTAAAGTAGGCCCCCCACGTAGCTGTCCTCCAAAAGTGCCTGAGCAGCCAGGCGATTGGGTAACTGTACGCAGAAAGCGTAGTCGTGGATCTCTGCCCACTGGTCACCACCAACCCGTTCACGTTTCTAACCGGTTTTCCCCACTCAGTGACACACCCACTGAGAAGCCCACTCTGGTGATTGGCAGCTCCATAGTCAGAAACGTGGCATTAGAGACACCAGGGACCATAGTCAAATGTTTGCCGGGGGCCAGAACGGGCGACATCAAATCCTACCTGAAACTACTGGCTAAGGATAAGGTTAAATACAGTAAGATTGTTATTCACGCTGGTGGTAATGACACCCGGTTACGCCGATCGGAGGTCACTAAAATTAGTGTTGCTTCGGTGTGTAAGTTTGCCAGAAAAATGTGGGACTCCGTAATTTTCTCTGGTCCCCTCCCTGATCTGACCAGTGATGACATGTTTAGCCGCATGTCGTCATTCAACCGCTGGTTGTCTAGGTGGTGTCCTGAAAACAACGTGGGCTACATTAATAATTGGCAATCCTTTTGGGGAAAGCCTGGTCTGATTCGGAGAGACGGCATCCATCCCACTTTGGATGGTGCGGCTCCTCTTTCTAGGAATCTTGCCACATTTATTAGTCCTCCAAAACCCTGACCACCCAGGGTGCAGACCAGGAAGCAGAGTTGTAGTTTAACACACATCTCTGCAGCTTCTCTACTGTTACCCACTCTTTACTCCATCCAGACAGTGTCTTGCCCACGACCAAAATCTAATAAATTAGCAAAGATTCCCAAAGGAGAAAATCATGATAATCTAATTAAAATCAAAATAACTCCAATTGGGGAAAAAGTTAAAACAATTAAATGCGGTCTGTTTAACATAAGATCGCTTTCCTCTAAAAGTCTACTAGTTAATGACTTGATTTGTGATAATCACATTGACTTGTTTTGCCTTACAGAAACCTGGCTGCAGCAAGAGGATTATGTGAGCATAAATGAGGCAACTCCTTCAAGCTATTTAAATTTTCACATACCCAGAAGTTCTGGGCGAGGAGGAGGAGTAGCAACAATCTTCCAGTCTGACTTACTGATTACTCCCAAAACAATTAATACCTACAACTCTTTTGAACATTTAACCCTTAATTTCCCTGATCCAAATTTCAAGGCAAGAAAACCTCTTCTTTTTGTAACTTTGTATCGTCCACCAGGTCCTTACTCTGAATTTTTAGATGAGTTTTCAGAGTTCCTTTCTGATTTGGTATTAAATACTGACAGGGTCATCATAGTGGGAGATTAACATCCATGCTGACATTGAAGGCAATAGCTTAAGAGCAGCCTTTAATGCTATCTTAGACACTATTGGCTTTGTTCAGAGTGTGAGTGGTCCCACGCATTATCATCTTCATACTTTGGATCTTGTGCTGACATACGGCATAGAATGTGAAGAAATAACAGTATTTCCTCACAACCCTGTCCTCTCTGACCACTTTCTAATAACCTTCTGGATTACTTTAACAGAGTTCTCCTCCCCCAAAAGAAGGTTCAATTGTAGTAGATCTTTATCAGATAGTGCAGTTATAAATTTTAAAGAATCTGCTTCACTTTCTCTCTCCTCTGTGTCGCTGAACAGGGCTGCAGAGTGCAAAAGCTTAGCTTATTCCCCTTCACAGGTTGATGATTTTGTTGAAGGGGTTGCTAGTTCTCTGCGTATTGCCTTAGACAACGCAGCTCCTTTGAAAATGAAAACCGTTAAAAATAGAAAGCTTGCTCCTTGGTTTAATGCAGAGCTGCGTACTTTGAAGCAAAATGCTAGGAAACTGGAGAGAAAATATCGCTCCACAGGCCTGCGAGAGTCCTTCCTAGTCTGGAAAAATGGTT
Source organism: Cyprinodon tularosa (assembly GCF_016077235.1). Classification (NCBI taxonomy): domain Eukaryota; kingdom Metazoa; phylum Chordata; class Actinopteri; order Cyprinodontiformes; family Cyprinodontidae; genus Cyprinodon; species Cyprinodon tularosa. The sequence continues at coordinate 9,505 of NW_024038356.1, forward strand.
TACTGCTGTATAAGAGGACCCTTTGTAAAGCAAGAGCAGCATACTTCTCCTCATTAATAGAGGAGAATAAGAATAATCCTAGATTTCTTTTTAATACAGTTGCCAAACTCACCCAGAGCCATAGCTCTGTTGAACCGTCCATTCCACCTGCTCTTAGCAGCAATGATTTTATGGGATTCTTTATAAATAAGATTGATCTTATTAAAAATAAGATCATAAGCACTCCTCTATCCGTGATTGTACCTGAGGTAGTCATGGAATCTGAACCGGGTTTAGACTGCTTTGATCCAGTTGAACTTTCTGAATTAGCAAAATTATTGTCTTCATCTAAGCCTTCAACTTGTATGTTAGATCCAGTTCCAACCAGGTTATTTAAGGAGGTATTCCCTTTGATCTCCTCCTCCATTTTAGATGTGATTAATCTATCTCTGTTACAGGGATATGTACCTAAAGCTTTTAAGGTTGCTGTAATTAAACCTCTGCTTAAGAAACCGTCTCTTGACCCAGATGACTTGGTCAATTATAGACCTATATCCAATCTTCCTTTCTTATCCAAAATTCTTGAGAAAGTAGTTGCCAAACAAGTGTGCGGTCACTTACACCATAATGAACTTTTTGAAGAGTTTCAGTCTGGCTTTAGAGCTCATCATAGCACTGAAACAGCTCTGGTGAAAGTCACTAATGATATTCTCATGGCCTCAGATAATGGACTTGTATCTGTGCTCGTCCTGTTGGATCTCAGTGCTGCATTTGATACAGTTGACCATAATATTCTTTTAGAAAGACTTGAATATTTTGTTGGAATTAAAGGAACAGCACTAGACTGGTTTAAATCTTATCTATCTGATCGAATTCAGTTTGTTCATGTTAATGATAGATCTTCAACACGCTCAAAGGTTACCAGTGGAGTACCACAGGGATCAGTGCTAGGACCAATTCTCTTTACTTTATACATGCTCCCAATTGGTAGAATTATTAGACAGCATGGGATTAATTTCCACTGTTATGCTGATGATACCCAGCTATATCTGTCTATAAATCCAGATGAAGCTAACCCATTACATAGATTACAGGCATGTCTTGAAGACATAAAAACCTGGATGACTCTTAACTTTCTGCTTCTGAATGCAGACAAAACAGAAGTTATAGTCTTTGGACCAGAGTCTCTGAAAAAGAAACTGATTAGCCAGTCACTTCATTTGGATGGGATTAAACTGATTTCAGATAATAAAGTAAAAAATCTTGGTGTTATTTTTGATCAGGACCTGTCATTTAAATCCCATATCAAAGAGGTTTCTAGAATTTCCTTCTTTCATCTGAGGAACATTGCAAAAATTAGAAATATCCTGTCCAGGGGTGATGCTGAGAAACTAGTCCATGCATTTGTTACTTCAAGGCTGGACTATTGTAATTCTTTACTATCAGGAAGTCCACAAACTGTAGTTAAAAGCCTTCAGCTGATCCAAAATGCTGCAGCAAGAGTTCTAATGAAAATTAAAAAGAGAGATCATATCTCGCCTATCCTGGCTTCTCTTCATTGGCTTCCTGTTAAATCAAGAATAGAATTTAAAATCCTCCTTCTCACATATAAAGCCTTAAATGGCCAAGCTCCATCTGATATCAGAGATCTGATTGTTCCTTATGTTCCTAACAGAGCACTTCGCTCTCAATCTGCAGGTTTACTAGTGGTTCCTAGAATTTCTAAAAGTAGAATGGGAGGCAGGTCTTTTAGTTATCAGGCTCCTCTCCTGTGGAACCAACTACCAGTTTTAGTCCGTGAGGCAGACACCCTGTCTACTTTTAAGGCTAGGCTTAAAACTTTCCTTTTTGATAAAGCTTATAGTTAGAGTAGCTCAGGTTATCCTGAGCTATCTCTATAGTTATGCTGCTATAGGCTTAGACTGCTGGAGGACATAGGGACCCCCATTTCATCATTCTGCTTCATTCTCTCTCTGTTCTCCTATTCTGCAGAATCTGTTAGTTCAATCTCTAAGCTTCTGCTCTCTCTGCTTTTCCTCAGAGTAGCTTTGCCTCGTCTGTTCCTGTTTGGCTGTGACGTCATCCTGGAAAGAAACATCAGCTGTGATGCTTCTATCAACACCCTTGTTTATAGATGTTGGAGATCGGCCTGTTTTCCAGTGTGGTCCTGTTTCTCTGACCATGACTGAGTGGATGTGCTCTCTTCGTCCTCTGGCATGGGAGCTGCCTTGGAGCTCGTCTGCCTGGCTGTGTGTTTCCTGGACGGGGCCGCCTTTTACAGCTGCTTTTTGTATCTCTGCTTCTGTCTCCTTGAACCCCAGTCGGCCTCGGCAGATGGCCGCTCACACTGAGCCTGGTTCTGCTGGAGGTTTCTTCCTGTTAAAAGGGAGTTTTTCCTCTCCACTGTCGCTACAAGCATGCTTAGTGTGGGGGATTGTATTTGAGTCGATGCAATCAACTGGTTTTCCTTAGATAGAAAACTTTGTATCGATTTGACTGTATGATCTGGTTGAACTGTAAAGTGCCTTGAGATGACATGTGTTGTGAATTTGGCGCTATATAAATAAACTGAATTGAATTGAATATATGCGTCCATGAAAAGAAAAAGATTGTCAGGTTTTCATGAGGTTTTTCTTCTCCCTGATACTTTTCGCTCATATAGATGTGCATTAGTGAGTTGTGTGTTTTGTTGAGTGAATATTGATTGATTGAAATATTGAGTGTCATGATTTTATCTAAAGCTCAGACCCACATGCAGAGAAACCAGTTCTGAGAGACCAGGGGAAAAGGTTTAACAGGTTTTATTGAAGAAATAAAGCGCGGTGCAGTGTTGGTCTGAACTCTGCTCAGCCGGAACTGGAAGGTGAGGGGAAGACACAGCGATTACTTCAGGCTCAGTGGGAAATTTCATTCATTGATTTGAAGAAGAGGATCTGGTTGTTGACTCACGTTTCCAGAGAAGTAAAGAATCTTTGACTCCAATCTGTGTGTTGTTTTCCAGAGTTTGTCTAATTTGGTGGACTGCGGAATAGGGTTTACCCAGAACTCGGACGCTGATTGCCACTCAGATTTCCTGCTGTACTTGAACGGGTACTAGTGAAGATGATTCTCTTGCTCAGAGAGTAAATTCAATGTCCTCTCAAGGAGACTGGATCCAAACCTCCAGTTTGAATCCCCAGGTCAGTTTGAGGCTCAGTTGATCCTTCCAGGGAGAGGAGGTCCGAAAGATCCAGTTTGCAGGATGACTTCCTGCCGAGAGGCAATGACAAAAAAACAAAGTTAAACTCACGTAGACAAGAACTCAGTCTGACTCAGAGAAAACTCAGCTTGGCTAGAGTATCCTAAACTGGCAAACACTCTGGCATTGAGGTAGTGGCAATCAGCAGCTTAAGAGCACTCCGCTAACGAGGAAACCATCTGCAGGTGTGTGAGGAGGCGAACCAGAACCAGGCGCCTCCTGCTGGTGGAAGGGAGACAAACACAAAAACAAACAAACAGAATGGAGTCCTGACATTGAGGAACATTTATTACTTTTTAGAATATTCCTACACTCAGAGGAGTGGGAACCATAACCAGAGATGGCAAAAGTACTCACTTTCCGTACTTGAGTAAAAGTACAGATACTTGTGTTAAAAAATACTCTGGTAAAAGTGGAAGTACTGATTAAACTTCTTTACTCAAGTAAAAGTAACAAAGTACAGGCTTGTAAATTTACTTAAAGTATAAAAGTAAAAGTAGAAACCACTTTTTTCATGCCGTTGCCTACATTTTAAATGGATGTCTGCCAATAGGACTAGATCTCCGTTGTGTTCATTTTCAATCATCTCGTCGTCCATGCTACTATGCTAACGCCACCGCCACCAAGCTGCAATGATTTGCCGCGAATGAATACCGCCGAATCTGTCGATTCATCTTGTAGTGGTGCGTCAAATGCAACGTAGATTCCCATCCAATTAGACTGAATTTGGTATTGATGACGTGAAAAATAATAATGGTAACTCCATTGAAATGATTCGAAACTAAAGTAACGAGCCAATTTTTTAAAATGTAAGGAGTAGAAAGTACAGATATTTGTGTAAAAATGTAAGGAGTAGAAGTAAAAAGTCGCCATAAAAATAAGTAGTAAAGTAAAGTAAAAATATCAGAAAAATCTACTTGAGTACAGTAACGAAGTATTTGTACTTTGATATTTGATCATTTTAAACATTAAAGTCTGTTTTATATTTCACCAAATCTCATTATTTCTGAAGGTCGTAACACTGAGGGGTTTTGGTTGAGTCCTGAAACTGGTTAACGGACCTGGGTGGTGCACAGAGGGGGAAATGTGTGAACTACAACAGGGTTATTTTATTAAATTGTCTTGAAAATCACTGCAAGAATCAGGCCATCACCTTACTATGTGAAAGTGCTCAAGCACGATGAGTTCCTGAAGCTGAATGGATCTTACTTCTTCAGCATCAGACCAGGCAAAAAAGTTGGAGACCCGACTGTGCATGACTTGCGGGGTCTTCAGTTTAGCAGTGACGGCAAGGTCCATTTCAAGCTGTCCTTTTCAGAAGACTCTGTGTGGGAAGAACTGCCACAAAGAGTGCAGGTGCCAAATAGGCCAATGGCATGGATAAGTTTGTTCCCATGTGCTCTGCCAATCAAAGAGAGAAAGTTCCAGGACCTCCAGTCAATGAAACCCATCATGCCTGTCGAGTGTCATCACTTCTTTGACAATTTGCCACACTAATAGGCATCAGACAAAAACTCAGCAAAGAAGAGCTGGAAGGAGAAGTGGAAAAAATGCACATGCCTCCTCAGCATTATGTTTTGTTAGTTTGTGCTGTTAAATTGCCTAGGTCACAAAGGCATGTTCAGAAATTTGCCTAAGTCATTTAATTCTGTCATGTTCCATGTTTGACTGACCTTGCTGTTTGTATGTCAAAAGACATCTGTTGTTACAACTTTTTTGATTAAAATTGTTCGTAAATATCATTTATTCAACAAATGGTTCAGTTTTTTGTGTTTCCTGAAAAATTGCAAAAAATGACTTAGGCAATTATTTTAAGAAGGTGACGACAGATAAATGGAGACAAAAGATGTCTTTCAGTCATCAATGCACACATTCAGCGACACACAGGAGCTCTTTCAAGCTGGGCACCGTTTCCTTCACAACAACCAGGAATCAGAATCAGAAAAACTTTAATAATCCCAGGGAGAAATTAATTTCTTTACATTACTCCATCTGTAATAGAGTGACTATAGGACACAATTTCATACAATATATATAGTTAGGGGGTCTCGCTCCATCTCGCCATCAGTTTGGGGGTCCTTGGTCTGGAAAACATAGAAGACCCCTGTTCTTGAGGGTTTTACTATCCATGTAACTTGTTTGTTAAACCTGCCTGGTATAATTTTCCAGGATTCCAGTATTCCTTTTTAGTATGTATTGAAATGGAATTTCAAATGGAAAAAATTATAAAAAAAAAAAAAAAAAAAAAAACATTTGCACCTTAAAGACTACTTTCCTATTTTTCTTTTAATAATTCCTCATAAAAAAGACCATTCAAGCAGCACATTTTTCCTGATGTTTTTGAGAATATACTGTAGGGGTGAAAGCTGCAGCTGCTACTAGTGTGAAGTGAATGGACAGCAACAAAGCGTTAAAGCAACAATGGGGAAATGCTGTCCCCTCAATGCTAATGTAAACCCTGGTTGGATAAGGATTCAAAACTGGATATGAAGATGAAATCTGACGCACAATTTCAGAGTTACAACTGATAAAATAATTGCTGTCTGTGGTTCTACAGTAGGCTATGGTGTAATTGAGCAATATATGAAAAAAAAAAAAAAAAGAACTATGAACTAGTTCATTTTTTGGTTTTGAATTATGAACTATGAACTGAACTAGTTCATTTTAAAATGTGTGAACTGAACTTTGAACTAGTTCACGTAGAAAGAGAACTTTCCCAACACTGAGTGTTGGGTACGTTACTTTGAAAAAGTAATTAGTTATAGTTACTAGTTACTTCTCCCAAAAAGTAACTGAGTTACTTACTGAGTTACTCCACAATAAAAGTAACTAGTTACTAGTAAAAGTAACTATTGCGTTACTTTTGCGTTTCTCGCCCCCGTAACCCTCCCCACCCGGCCCCCACCTTCTCGCCATGTGTTTCCAAAGCCAGCTGAATAGAGCGAACGACAAAGACAAGAACCTGCAGACAGTTTAGCATTTATTGCAACTCAACGTAAATGACATCAGGGGGGAACGCCATGGGAAGTTTTTTAACAGGGCATTCAGATCTGGTGAGTTTATGAAATTAATAACTGGGGATGTCTAATTCTGAAATCCTGTGTGTTTGGGTTGTTATAGATACTGCAACATCTATCTATCTATCTATCTATCTATCTATCTATCTATCTATCTATCTATCTATCTATCTATCTATCTATCTATCTATCTATCTATCTATCTATCTATCTATCTATCTATCTATCTATCTATCTATCTATCTATCTATCTATCTAGATCTATACTCTGTGTTTGACATAAAATATAGATCTCCATTCCGGCCACAAAGGCCATCAAATAATGTTTAAAATAAAAAATACAGTAGGTTGAGAAGGCAGAGCATCCATCCATCCATCCATCCATCCATCCATCCATCCATCCATCCATCCATCCATCCATCCATCCATCCATCCATCCATCCATCCATCCATCCATCCATCCATCCATCCATCCATCCATCCATCCATCCATCCATCCATCCATCCAGGGAGTGGCGGCCTAGTGGTTAGGGCATTGGGCTTTGAATCCTGAGGTTGTGAGTTCGATCCCCCACTCCCACAGACTGCCACTCTGGGTCCCTGAGTCCCTGAGTCCCTCACAATGGCAGCCCACTGCTCCCCAAGGGGATCGGTTAAATGCAGAGAAGTAATTTCCCTCTGGGATTATTAGAATATATAAAATAAAAATAAAAAAATCCATCCATCCATCCATCCAGATTTCTCCCTTTCATTTGATCGTTCACGCTCTCCATAGTTCTCCTGTGGCGCGAGCACAGGGTGACTGTTACACGCCTTTAGCGAGAATGCGCGTTTCCTGTAGCTTGCGCGGTGACTCGTGCCGCCTGCGCTGTGCGGAGATGCAGGGGAAACCGTATCTGATGGGGAAACGCAGCTCGACGTAACACCGGTATTTCCATCAGGAAAACGCTGTTTTGCTGCTGGAGTCCTCCTCACTCTCCATCTCTCTGTGTGTGCTGTACGTTAACACCCGCCAGCAGAAACACCCACCTACCCAACTGACAGACGGAATCTCACTATACAGGTGCTGGTCATAAAATTAGAATATCATGAAAAAGTAGATTGATTTCAGTAATTCCATTTAAAAAGTGAAACTTGTATATTATATTCATACATTACATACAAACTCATATATTTCAGATGTTTATTTTGTTTAATTTTGATGATTACAAATTACAACAAATGAAAATCTCAAATTCATCATATCAGAAAATTAGAATATTGTGAAAAGGTTCAAAATTGATGGCCCCTGGTGCCACACTCTAATCAGCTAATTAACTCAAACCACCTGCAAAAGCCTTTAAATGGTCTTTCAGTCTAGTTCTATAGGCTACACAATCATGGGGAAGACTGCTGACTTGACAGTTGTCCAAAAGACGACCATCGACACCTTGCACAAGGAGGGCAAGACACAAAAGGTCATCGCTAAAGAGGCTGGCTGTTCACAGAGCTCAGTGTCCAAGCACATTAATAGAGAGGCGAAGGGAAGGAAAAGATGTGGTCGAAAAAAGTGTACAAGCAAGAGAGATAACCGCACCCTGGAGAGGATTGTGAAACAAAACCCCTTCAAAAATGTGGGGGAGATTCACAAAGAGTGGACTGCAGCTGGAGTGAGTGCTTCAAGAACCACCACACACAGACGTATGAAAGACATGGGTTTCTGCTGTCGCATTCCTTGTGTCAAGCCACTCTTGAACCACAGACAGCGTCAGAAGCGTCTTGCCTGGGCTAAAGAGAAACAGGACTGGACTGCTGGTGAGTGGTCCAAAGTCATGTTCTCTGATGAAAGTAAATTTTGCATTTCCTTTGGAAATCAAGGTCCCAGAGTCTGGAGGAAAAGAAGAGAGGCACTTCATCCACGTTGCTTGAAGTCCAGTGTAAAGTTTCCACAGTCAGTGATGGTTTGGGGTGCCATGTCATCTGCTGGTGTTGGTCCATTGTGCTTTCTGAGGTCCAGGGTCAACGCAGCCACATACCAGGAAGTTTTAGAGCACTTCATGCTTCCTGCAGCTGACCAACTTTTTGGAGATGCAGATTTCATTTTCCAACAGGACTTGGCACCTGCACACAGTGCCAAAGCTACCAGTACCTGGTTGAAGGACCATGGTATCCCTGTTCTTAATTGGCCAGCAAACTCTCCTGACCTTAACCCCATAGAAAATCTATGGGGTATTGTGAAGAAGAAGATGCAATACACCAGACCCAACAATTCAGAAGAGCTAAAAGCCACTATTAGAGCAACCTGGGCTATCATAACACCTGAGCAGTGCCACAGACTATTCGACTCCATGCCACGCCGCATTGCTGCAGTAATACAGGCCAAAGGAGGCCCAACTAAATACTGAGTGCTGTACATGCTCATACTTTTCATGTTCATACTTTTCAGTTGGCCAACATTTCTATAAATCCTTTGTTTTTATTGGTCTTCAGTAATATTCTAATTTTCTGATATGATGAATTTGAGATTTTCATTTGTTGTCATTTGTAATCATCAAAATTAAACAAAATAAACATCTGAAATATATGAGTTTGTATGTAATGTATGAATATAATATACAAGTTTCACTTTTTAAATGGAATTACTGAAATCAATCTACTTTTTCATGATATTCTAATTTTATGACCAGCACCTGTACATCAGCCAATCTCATCCTCCCCTCTGTCATGACAAGGCGCGCACGAGTCCTATCATGAAAAAAGGTTCATTGTGCGACCTGAGTAACGCGCAGTAAGGGGGTGTCTGCAATGGTAACTGCGTTATAGTTACAGTCAAAGTAATTAGTTAGATTACTCGTTACTAAAACAAGGTAACGGCGTTAGTAACGCCATTACTTTCAACGATGTTACTTCCATCACTGAAAATCAATGGGAACTACTAGACACATCTGCAATCAACAACAATTATTGAAGATTTCCAGAGGACTTCACCATTGAAATTCACCAGAGCTATAGTGAAACGGACAATGCCCACGTGCATGGCAGCTGGATGCTGGAATACATCGGGAACAGGTCATTACAAGTCTCCAGTAAAGCGCATTCGAATGAAATTTCTCTTAAATAAAAACACTTATCATTTATTGAACAGTATGAAATCATTTCATATTTAAAGCACTTTCAGAAGTTTGAATTCTGAACATGACCAGACTTTTCCCATAAAATAATTTTTTTCTTATTTTATATGTAATTGTCTTGTTCCTCACTTACCTCCTCAATTCAAGAAAAAAAATCTATTTTTTGCAGTGATGTCTCTACGGACTTATTTTGCTTAATAAAAGTTCATAAACTGTTTTTAATTTTGCAGCATTTCTTGATTAAGCCTCTTCCATTCAGGCATGGCCTATCTTGACTTACTTCAGCTTCCTGCCACACAGCTGCTAGATTAACTGGGGATTATATGCTGACTATAAGAGTGTGTGGGCAGGCTGCATTTAGTCTCTTTGTTAGTACTATGATGAAGTGAAGACTAGCATGAGGAAAGCTCGCAGACTCTGAAGATTAGCTATACTAAGACTGTCAAAGAAAACATTATAAACATATGATAAATGTTTAAAGGAGCACAATTAATATACCCCCTTTGATGTTAATCTAGGTGTTTATGAGATTATTGAGACGTCTCTGGCTGGAAAACCACACATGCATGAGACAAACTGCTTTACGGCAGCCCGCTGTAAGACCACCAGCATCAATAGCGACCCATGCTGCACTACCTATGGTAGATCATGTAACACGTTTAGATTCTAAAGGTTTATATCATGGAGGAGCCGTTAAAAAAGAGGCAAAGAATTTTTTTTTGACAGAAGCGGAGAAAACGTGAATCAGCAAAAGGTCTAGAAAAAGAGTGACTTTGGGCAAGACTCTTAGGCTGTGTTTGAATTCATGGGCTGCTCCTTCCAAGAACCCGGCCTACCTGGACTGGATCCTTCGAAGTTCGTGAAAATAAGGAGACCGGAAGAAATTTGGCTGAGGATTCAACTGTGACGGTTGAAAAGAATGTATACCGAACTTTCCAAACTGTTTCTTTTTAATGTTTTTTTTTCTTTTTTTATTGTAAAGTGAACAAAGACTACACTAAGAGAATCCAGAGTGGAATAAAGGTTCCAACCACCGGGAGCAGGAACACATAAAAGCAAACATAATGATAGAAACCTTAGTCAGTTAAATAACCTGCTGCTGTCATTCTGCACATCTCTGATGTTGCTGCTATTTTCAAATATCCGAAGCTGAATATTGGTTATTTATTCTCTAGGTGCACAGTTTGACATTTTACAGTATTTTATTGTTTATCTTTTAACTGTCTTTCACTATTATGTTATTCTTATAAATTTTTCTAACGTCCATATTTGTGTGACCATTTTTTTTCTATACTCTTTTTGCTGCTGTAAACAGCAGAATTTCCCCATTGTGGGACAATAAAGGGATTTTCTATTCTAATCTATTCTATAAAAGGGATGGGAAGAATAAGTACATCTAAACAATGTATGTATAAAAATATATCTGCAAAATCTCTTATATTCACCAAAAAAAAAACTTAGTTAAGCAAATTGTGCAAAATAGCAATAAAAAAAAAAATTTAAACTCCTATCAGATTTATAGTTCCCACTCTGCAGATATATTAGAATCTGTCCTTAAATGACAGCCAAACCCATTTACACAGTAACAGATAAAAACCTTTAGATAATCCAAACATTACCGCCACATATCTGACTCAATAACCATTAAAACAACTATTTTCATTCATATCGGACAGAACTATTTACATTCTACTATTTACATTCATTGTATTATATTAAACTGAACTTCCAATATTCACCACTGTTTGGCGCCAAATACCATTTCCTCTGATTAAGGAGCAGCTGGCTTGCTGTGTCTTGCAATGAATCCTGGGATAACCAAGGATAGAGCGGATACACCGGACCCATCCTTCAAATCGGGCAAAAACAAGGACTAATTTGTAGGCCGCTGTAATCAGGCGACCTCACGGCTGGACTTTCATGAGAAAATTAACTTGTCAGGCAAAGTGAAGTGGAAGTATCAGCAGGTTTATTCAGCTTCCATCAAACACACAATCTCTGGCTTAAATAGACACAGCTGATGGACTAAACCATTTACATGAAATTTAACTCCTCACTTCCATCTAAAAACACACATTTAAATCAAATATCTACAAACACATTTAAGGTTATTTTTATGAAATTTTTTTGATTTAAACTTACACCCAAACACCATAGAAATCCCACAAACTACGTGCACAACTCCCCCTATATTTTCCATAGTCTTTCCCAGAACCTATAAATGGTGTCTGGACCCCCGGAGGAAGCATTTGTCCAAACACCCTGGAGAGAATACAGAACAGACAAGAAAGTCACTTTCACCACAACACTCCTTTTGCACTCACTTCCAACAGACTTTACTCTAACATTTGCTAAAGTTTCTAAACAGTAACCAGGGTTCGTACACCTTTTTCAAAGTCAAAATCAAGCACTTTTCAAGCACTTTCAAGATCCATTTTAAAAATTTTTGCAGCACCTTATGGAACCAGTTTTGCGCAGATGACTGGCGGGGGTGGGGGGGAATCTATCTTAATTTGTCAGAACACAAGAGGCAGATATTTATTTTCTACTATCAATTTTAATTAACTCTACTTACCTTTCCACAGATAGTTCACCGATGATGAAGTTGACGAAGACATTTTTCCCCCCACACGTCTCCTCGGATGATCAAAGAAAATTACTCCTCTGCCATGGCGTAGTAATATAACCAACCACAGGGTGTCGCAATTCAGCATTATCAGCCGTAGAGTTATCAATGCTGTTTTAAGGTCTGGGCCTGGCAATGAATTTTTTTTGTTTGTTTTTTGGAACGTTGGCGAGGCGGTAGCGTGAGTTTGGCGAGGTGGCCACCTCGCCAAGATAGTGCTGCGGGAAACACTACAATACTAACATTACATTATCACACCGTACTCTCAGTCACTCAGTAACTTAGCCTGTGAATTCCTAGCTTGCAGTTACTAGTGTAAACAAATAGGCGCTAACGTTAACGTGTACTAGGCTACTTCAGTTGGCTTACTTTACAAGAGGCAACTCGTGGGGTTTGTCCTTGTTTAATCTTGAATTTGTATTTTTCATCTTCCAGCCCACGTTCATTGAAACGACAACCTCCCAGCATGGTGCAGTAGTGGTTTCATGGGGGCGGAGTCACACATGGAAATAGTACGGTGGCTGAGAAGTGCAAAACACATTTACAATTCAAAAACACATTAACAAATAAAAAACAAAATAACATTTGAAGAAACAAAATTATATTTTATGAAACAATTTATTTTTGAAGAAAAAGTTACATTTTTTAAAAACACATTTACATTTTAGCAAACAAATTTACATTAACAAATAAACAAAATAACATTTGAAGAAACAAAATTATATTTTATGAAACAAATGTATTTTTCAAAAAAAAAGTTTAAATTTTTAAAAACACGTTTACATTTAAGGAAACAAATTCACATTTTAAATAAGTTAGATTTTAGGTGAGAGAAAGTTTCATTTTAGAGAAAAAAAAATACATTATAGGGAAACAAATTTACATCTAAAAAAAATTGACCGTTCGGAAACACTTGTACAAGTGCAAAGACAAAACTGCAAGTGGCAAAACACATTTACATAGCCAAAAACAAATTAACAAAAGACGGCTACACGGAAAGGGAATGTCCCAGTGGCCGGATGTGACGTCACGATTACCCTGACTTGTAGTACAAACAGCTCAATCTGTAGTCCTCCTGCTTCACGTGAAAAGTCAGCGGCGATTTTAGATGGAAAGAATTGCACTGAAGCTGTTTTTCTTAAGTTTACGCTAACCGAACAATGTTTTCAGCCAATTTACACCATTTTGTTCTTCGTGCGGACGGTCTCTGGAACTTTTACGGGACACGGACCAGGTGGCAGGACCAAGCAGCAGAGCCGGGCGTATTACTGGCCGGAGCCACTATTATTTTGTCATGTAGTTTTTTAATTACTTTTCTTTGGTATTTAATTATTTTTTGGGTATTTTTCCTGCCGTTTTTCGGCAAATGCCTTATTTATAGTACTTATAACTAGATTGTTTTATATATATATATATATATATATATATATATATATATATATATATATATATATATATATATATATATATATATATATATATATATATATATATATATATATAGGCTATATATTGTGATGTTATCGCTTAATAACCTGTATTAAAATGTATTCTTTATGGGTTTCTTTTTATTGTGATGTTAGTGCTTAATAAACTGCATTAAAACTTTTATAATGTCACATTTACTTGATGGAACGGAGTACTTTATCTGCGAATAAGTGGCCTCGGCCGGCAGCGGCCACCATCGGCCTCTCCGATGGCAAGCTCTGCCGGCAGCGGCCACCATCGGCCTCTCCGATGGCAAGCTCTGCCGACAGCGGCCACCATCGGCCTCTCCGATGGCAGGCTCTGCCGCAGCCACTGCCACGAATTGAGCTCGGCCCTGCTGCTTGGTCCTGCCACCTTGCACCGTGTCCCGTAAAAGTTCCAGAGACCGTCCGCACGAAGAACAAAATGGTGTAAATTGGCTGAAAACATTGTTCGGTTAGCGTAAACTTAAGAAAAACAGCTTCAGTGCAATTCTTCCCATCTAAAATCGCCGCTGACTTTTCACGTGAAGCAGGAGGACTACAGATTGAGCTGTTTGTACTACAAGTCAGGGTAATCGTGACGTCACATCCGGCCACTGGGACATTCCCTTTCCGTGTAGCCGTCTTTTGTTAATTTGTTTTTGGCTATGTAAAGGTGTTTTGCCACTTGCAGTTTTGTCTTTGCACTTGTACAAGTGTTTCCGAACGGTCAATTTTATGATTTTATAATTTTTTCATGTAAATTTGTTTCCCTATAATGTATTTTTTTTCTCTAAAATGAAACTTTCTCTCACCTAAAATCTAACTTATTTAAAATGTGAATTTGTTTCCTTAAATGTAAATGTGTTTTTAAAAATTTAAACTTTTTTTTTCAAAAATAAATTGTTTCATAAAATATAATTTTGTTTCTTCAAATGTTATTTTGTTTTTTAATTGTTAATGTGTTTTTGAATTGTAAATGTGTTTTTAAAAATTTAAACTTTTTTTTTTCAAAAATACATTTGTTTCATAAAATATAATTTGGTTTCTTCAAATGTTATTTTGTCTATTTGTTAATGTAAATTTGTTTGCTAAAATGTAAATTTGTTTTTAAAAATTTAAACTTTTTTTTTCAAAAATACATTTGTTTCACAAAATATAATTTTGTTTCTTCAAATGTTATTTTGTTTTTTATTTGTAAATGTGTTTTGCACTTCTCAGCCACCGTAAAATAGACTGGCAGATCGCAGTCACACATAAGCGAGCAGGTTTCATTTTCGGGCTCTCCAACATTTTATTTCTCCATTTAATAAACACACGATTCAGTTAGATAGGTATTTGTAGCGAAATAAATAGTTACAATTTCAAGCATTTTCAAGCATTTCATCCAAAATATAAGCACTTTTCAAACCTTGAAAACACAACGTCAAAATTCAAGCATTTTCAAGGATTTCCAGCACCCGTACGAATCCTGAGTAACTCTTGTTTGCTCTAAACATCAATTCTCTTTTCCACAGACAACCATCCCGATTGTTAATGGAGAGCAGCTGTGTAGAGCCTGGAACAAAAGGCTACATGCTAACTATTATGTGTAATTATGCTAGATAAAGTGTCCTAGTGCTAACCCAATTGGTTTTTAATAAAGTGCAAAGGCCCCTTTAAAGTGCTACAAGCTATTTACGTAAAAAGCTATTTTCAAAAAAATAGTCCCAGTAATGAAATCCTCGTCATTACAGCCGCATAACGAGGAGTCTGGAATCCGACCAGACCATGGCGCAGCGCTATGACGTAATCGGCCTTCGAATCTGGCCCTCGCACGACGCAGCCCATTAATTCGAACACAGCCTTAATCTGTGGAGAGATCTTGAAGAAAAAACAAGGAGACAAAACTAATGCAGACCTGGCGGTGTTGTTATAGGTTTTGTAGGTAAAAAATGTGCTAACGTCTGCTATCGGTACTAATATGACTTTGGAAAGATTTAATTTTAGCATACCGCTATTATCACACACATTTGCACATCCATGGCTCCAGCCTTATCAAAATATTACACCTTAGATTAAGGACAGGGCTCTCATTCCATTCCCAAATCTTTGCCACGTACAGAATGGAGATGACTTTTTATCCTGACAGAGGAACTGTCCTAATCAGATAAACTACTTGGGGAAACATTACTTCTGACACGCAACAGGCAGGTAATATTAAGGTTTAACAGACTCACACATCACCAATAAGGATTAAACTAACACATTATAGAAATATAGATAATCTATTATACAGTAGAATACGGATCCTGAATACTATTCATCACTTGCATTATTACTTTGTGACAAGGTTCCTTCTGCTGCTTTAAAAGTGACAGTGCACCATAACTGTGGGATGCACAGCTTGCCCAGTCAGCAATATCAATTGAGCTATTTTCAAAAAGTCCGGTGGGAAAGGTACTGGCACTACCCGATCCGTCCCAGAAGCACGATCTGTCCAGCAGAAGCTTGAACAGAATAACTTTCAGGAAGGCAATACTTTGTTTTTTCTTACTTTTTTTTATTCTTTTGTCTTTTTCCTTTGGAATATTTTTGTATTTGCGTAAAGATTGCATATTCTAAAAATTCAATTCAATTCAGTTTATTTATATAGCGAAAAATTAACAACAGCCTTTCGAACGTTACTGTGACTGCTCTGAGCATGTCCAATGAAGACGTCACATAATACAATGGAGAGAATGTAAAACATATCAATTTCTTCCAGAAAAGTCTATAATATTTTCTATACTATGTAGTTTAGCATTCTTTAATATTTGAAGTATGTAAATAAGTATTTTTAGTACCGTTAGTACATAGTTTTCGACGACCCAGATCTTGTTATTCTGTTTGCGCAGGACAGACCGTGCTTCCAGGACGGATCAGATAGCGACAGGCACCACTTGAAAATCACTACTTTAAATTCACTTTAATTCAGTTGAGAGCTTTTTAAAGTTTGGAGGCTCAATTCTATTCAGTTTATTTCTATAGCTGCAATTCACATCATGTCATCTCAAGGCACTTTCCAGTTCACCAGATCATCCAGTCAGATTGATTCAAAGTTTTCTATCTAAGGAAAACCAGCTGATTGCATCGACTCATTGACTCTTCAGCAATCCCTCACACTAAGCATGCTTGTAGCGACAGTGGAGAGGAAAAACTCCCTTTGAACAGGAAGAAACCTCCAGCAGAACCAGGCTCAGTGTGAGCGGCCATCTGCTGAGGCCGACTGGGGTTCAAGGAGACAGAAGCAGACATAGAAAAAGAAGCATAGATACAAAAGGCAACTGTCAACCAGCTCCACAGGCGGCCCCGTCCAGGAAACACACAGCCAGGCAGACGAGCTCCGAGCCAGCTCCCATGTCAGAGGATGAAGAGAGCACATCCAGTTAGTCACAGTCAGAGAAACAGGACTACATGCTAGTAGCAGCCTGCTCCTATTAGCACCTGAAACTCTTGTTCATTACCTTCCTCTAGTGGAAAATCTGTAAGTTGCATCCCTCTTTTTTTTACCTCTTTAACTCTCAGGAGTCTCTATAGCTTTCTGTTCAATGTTCCACATATTCTCAAACTCAACCTTACAGCATTGCACAGCATCAGGTTATCTTCCTTTTCTTCTGGCCTACAGCCCAGTTATTAACTGTTTGGGGCAATACTGTATTCAAATTTTAGAGAGCTTGTGTTTTGGTTTTTGTCTGCACCATGTTTTTATTTTCTCCCACACTGTTTACATTTGATCACTGCTGCACTTTAAGAAATGGAAATGTCATGACAGTTGTACAAAACGAAATTTCATTTTGTATACACTGAGTCTACATACCTGGGCGGATGTATAAGGTGTGTGCAGAACAGCTTAAAGTGTTTTATTTCCATTACTTCCATTAAGCCATTTATTTCCACCTCTATTTTAACAGCAACTCACTTTTTCAAATGCAGTTTTCCTACATGTGCAGCTGGAAATTTAAAACCAAAGGGGCAGGCTTTGGACCGACGTCACTGCTGCAGCTTCTCTCCAATTCACCAAGTTCAGTAGCTGCTGGTGGCTGTCTGCTTGGTTAGTAACAACAGCTAACTTCTATCCTATTCTTGCTAATGAACTTAGAAGGTTATGGATTTGACAGAAAAGTTAGAGTAGAACAGTTAGAAGCAGGTATTGTATTTGGTCGGGTTATTATATTGTTCTGTTAATGGAGTAATTCCAAAAATTCGTCAGTTTCAGCAAAGTTCCTCAAATGAGCCTCTCTGTTTTTACATTTCAAGCTTCACATTAAGGAAAAACAGGAGGTGGAAAAACTATTTGCAGAAAAAAAAGAGAAATAAATGCCTTTGTTGAACAAATGCTGCAGGGATAGACTAGATTAGAAAATATATCAGTAATAAAAGATAAAAAGCAAACTAAAATAATTAGAAAATAATATATATTAAGAAAAACATGTTTTAGATATATTTGGTCGGTCAAAAAATGACAAAGAAATAAATGGTAAGGAAAAATAAAAAAGCAATACCTTTACTTGTAAGGACAAAATACAGCATTATGGTAAAAAAAAAATAACATGACTGAAAATTCATGTTTAAATAAAGAATAAGAATAAAAACGCAGAGATAAAATACAACTATAAAATAAAAATATCTCTAAATTTTATCAGTTCATTGCATTTAATATAATTTCAAGCTATAATTTTGCCAATTGATTGTTTTTATGGATCTGTATATTACACTATATTATATTTATCAATCTTTTCTTTCTTCATATATATTTGGGTCGGGCAGTCTGGTCATCTCTGCTTAGACTGCTGCCTCCGCGACCCGGCCCCGGATAAAGTGGGAGAAAATGGATGGATGGACGGATGGATGGATGGATGGATGGATGGACAGACGGATGGATGGATGATGGATGGATGGAAGCATGGATGGACGGATGGATGGATGGATGGATGGATGGATGGATGGATGGATGGATGGATGGACAGACGGATGGATGGATGATGGATGGATGGAAGCATGGATGGACGGATGGATGGATGGACGGATGGATGGATGATGGATAGATGGATGGATGGATGGATGGATGGATGGATGGATGGATGGACGGATCGATGGATGATGGATAGATGGATGGATGGATGGATGGATGGATGGATGGATGGATGGATGGATGATGGATGGATGGATGGATGGATGGATGGATGGATGGATGGATGGATTGATGGATGGTTGGATGGATGATGGATGGATGGATGGATATACTTCTAATTATGTCAGGAATAGTCCTCCAGTTTTGCAGGAGCTATTCTGACGTTGTTCTATGTGTCAGAGGACATAAGGACCCCGCCTCTGGTTTTTACCTTTGTTATAACTTTTTGTTCTACATATACAATCCAAATCTGGTCTCATTTTAAATCATCATTCAAATCATTGCAATCATATTCTTCCCTTTTTTTAACCAGCATTGTTATTTTTTTCACAAAACGAATCGAAAGTTTATAGCTTTGTATCAATTGCAAAAAGACAATAAACAGTTTAAAAATATAAAGCGTTTTGCTTTATCACTGAGCTCATAACTAACAGTCCTAATCACAAACAGTTAGAGACAAACAACTTTAAAGTTGTACAGAAAAAGCCCTTGTTTCAAGCCAGATGTCCGCATGTTTTCCTGCTTGATCACCAGCCCTCCTGACTCCTGGGAACTGACCTCTGCAGGGGTCAAAGGCCCCCAGCCCCCAGCCTACCGCTGTTGATGAATGGCATCCTGAAAAGAGTCTGGATATGTAGAGGGATTGGGAAATAGAGTGAGCTTTTATGTGAGGCTCTGTGAGCTTGTTTCACTCTGGTTGACAATGTGCAGATTTAAGAGCAATGAGCACAAATAGAAACCTTTTTGCCTGTGGGTGTGGGGTATGTGTGTGTGTGACTCACTATTATGTCTAATCTGAAATAGTCTTCTAATAATTTGATTAGAAAAATGAGAATTAGATTATAGGACAGCAGCAGTT
Organism: Cyprinodon tularosa; assembly: GCF_016077235.1. Classification (NCBI taxonomy): domain Eukaryota; kingdom Metazoa; phylum Chordata; class Actinopteri; order Cyprinodontiformes; family Cyprinodontidae; genus Cyprinodon; species Cyprinodon tularosa. Next base: position 28,934 of record NW_024038356.1, read on the forward strand.
CCTGTGTATAAATGGGCCACACATGGAGCCAGGACCCCCCCACCAAGACCACCACCACACACACATACGTACCAGCTTGGAGTATCTAGATCAGACTTTCTTTGCAGGGGTTGATTTTTCTATGGAGGTCAAAGTTCATGTAGGTGGTTGATGTGTAGGTGTGTATAAAAAACAATTTATATTATTATTTGAAAAATTAAAATGTTCACTCTGGTGTAAATTATACATTATAACCAGCAGCTGGCTAGCTCAAATGGCAACTCACCCGTCCTGCAAACAGGAAGCCAGTTTGTATCCCAGCTGTGGTAATGAGCTGCCAGTATCGGTCCTTAGGCAAGACCCTTCACGCTAATGCCTGCTTTGGTGGTTGGGGCATTGTGCTTGGAATCCTGAGGTTCTGAGTTCAAGCCCCACTCCCTCAGACTGCCACTCTGGGTTCCTGAGCAAGACCCTTAACCCTCGGGCGCTGTACAATGCCCAGCCCACTGTTGGGTTAAATGCAAAGAGGTCATTTTATTGCTCTTTAGTTGTGACAGTGTAATGACAATAAAACGCTGTAAAATGCTCAAAATACTTGCAGAGTAAGTTCTGGTCCCTTAAACTGTGTGATTCTTTCAATCGTTGCACGCAGCTACAGCTCACACTGTACAGCTGTGTGACGAAACCCTGCAGTTTCATCATACAGTGTGAGCTAAAAGCTCATGATCTATGTTCTCACACTGTACGGCCCAACGCTCTAAAGCGATTTACCTGCTTACACTGTATGTCTAAAAACCACGTTGGACTCAGCTCTGCAGTGAGACTTGTCTATCCAGAAGCCAAAGCTTACTACAGTGAAATGTGCTGCCTTTGCAATTTGTGAAATTTTATGCTGGAAGCCCTAAAAAAAAAAGGCAACGATGTATTTGGTCAAAAACATTGTCTGTCAATTTTCCAGAAAGAACTCCATTTCACTCGCACTCATGTTTTCGTCTGAGAAGAAGAAGAAGAATCCTTGTTTGCGCACTGAGAGATTTGCCCACGACCACCTTACGACGGCCGACTGAATTTCAAACATGTTTGATTTTCTCCTGATCTTACGGTTCCTGATGGGGAGGTGATCGTGAGAGGCTGATCGCCCTTCGTTTTACCCCCTTTGAACGACGTCTTGCAAAAACAGAGGTAAACTGGACTCACGTTTGCGGAGAAAGGTTTCTTCCCAGTATCCAGTCGGTGTGGGTTTTTCCAGAGATACAGGGGCTCGTTGGAGGGCGGACAGGTTTTGGTTTGGTTGCTTCCTGAGGAGCAATGGAGCGGACTGCCACTTAAATTTCCAGGAGTACTTGAACGGGACGTGTGGAGATAAATCCCCTGCTCAGTGTGAAGCTCAAACAAATCCTTCCAGGGGGGAGAAGGCCTATAATCCAGTATGCAGGATGACTTCCTGCCGAAAGGCAAAAGACAAAAACAACGTTAAAACTCACAGAAATCAAAGACTCAGTTAGACTGAGCTAAACCCAGCTAGGCTAGAGTACCCAAAACTGGCAAACACTCTAGCGTCGAGGTGGTGACAGTCTGCCGCTCAAATACTCCCCAGTGATCAGCCAACCAGCCGCAGGTGTGCAGGAGGACCAACGAGGACAGGGCACCACCTGGTGGTGGAGGGAGAGAAAGACACCAAAACACAACCCACACAGACTGGGTTCCTAACATTTATGACCTATGAAAGACTGATTTAAGACATTTTAATATCAATTAAGGCCTTCATTTTGTATTGAAGTGAATTGATCTGCGGGAAACCATGTGGTAGGAGTTTTTGCTAGATAATTTTTTGTTGGAGAAAATAAATGGTTGGTGAATGTTTAGTTGAGAAAAAGACAAATAAAAACAGCAAAGAAAAGACACCAATTAACCATTAGTGGGAGGAAGCCGGAGTACTCAAAGAAAATGCGCTCTATGCAGAAAGACCATAAGCCAGGATCAAACCCAAGAGCTACTAACAGCAGAGCATTAGTGCTACAAACCGTAACATTTACCCCCTTTAAAAGGTTGTGAAAATAAATATTTATTTGAATTCTGGATAGCCTGAATGACTTAAGGGAAAAGGATGATTTCTTATGAAGCAAGTGATCGGAGTGTGTCTGTGTGGGGCCGGATGGGTGGGGGGGGCTGTATTTGTACCTGTGGCTGAGCAAAAACTAATTTTTGGTTTTACTCTTAAAGTGAGAATATGAGGATGAAAGTCCTTATTTTATGGACTATGGGATTCATTTGAATTAAGTTTCAGTGAGGGATTAGCGTCAGGGTTAGGCTGTACAAAGGATTAAAAAAAATAAATACAAACTATTGCAATGTCCTCAGTAAGTATTAAAAACATGGATGTGTTTGTGCTTTAGCATTTAGAAATAAAGTGACAATGAATGGAGGTCAATATGAAGTCCTTGTAATGATAGAAAGATGTAATATGTGTGTCCATGAGTGTGTGTGGGTGTGTGTGTGTTTGTACTGCAAACAAAGGACAAAAAAACAGGAATTTCCACCGCAGAGTCATGCAGTGTTTTTTCTCCACCAAGAAAATAGATATCATTAGTTAGCTGCTACTTGCACACATGTCCAATAGATATCATTAGCTAGCTGTTTAGTATTCATAGCCATCCACTCCACCACTTCTGCACTCACACATAGAGCCAGAAATTAGCCAGCAGCACCTGACACTCCATCATGATGTCACAGCAGGGTTTAGATGTGTAGAAGTCCATTTGTGTGTTTTCCCATTGTGTTGTGTGTGTGTGTGTGTGTGTGTGTGTGTGTGTGAATGAGGTGCATGTGTGTAGGCATAAGACATTAGAGACTGGGAGGAACAAGAGGCCTCCAGCCATTAGCTACCTAACGCACCCACAGCGTCCTGAGGAGACAGGCACAGCAAGACCAAGATAGAAAGATGAAGCACAAGAAAAACAGGATAAATTGACATTTATGTCACGGCATAAAGAGCTAGAGTGGTATGCAAAATATTAGGTTTGAATTAAGTTTGGACAAGACTCCAGTTTTTAATCCATAAATATTTTTAATTAAGATAAGAGCGCAGAGATAACATTGAATCCTGAAGTACAAATGTTGATCATGGACATAGTGGTTGGTTTGTCATTGCCTTGTATTTCCTTTTATTAACCAACCTTCTAAAACATGCATGATAGCATAAAAGTAAGGCTAATTACAAATCACTATGATATGATGCATAATATTAATATGTCACTGCTTTCTCATGGTCCTTTTTACACAGCTAATGTAATACACACACAGATGCTAATCTGACAACACCTTTAAAAATATACTAGTTTTATGTTATGAAAATGAAGTTTAAATGTGACAGAAAGGTACAAATACTGGGAAAAAATAGGCTTTGTATCAATTCAGTTTATTTATACAGCTCCAATCCCCACCACATGTCAACTCAAGGCACTTTACAGACACAACAAAATCAGATGATGTACACAGATTAGTTACCAGTTTACTATCTAAGGAAACCCAGCTGATTGCATTCAGCCGTTAGTTGCATTTTCATTACAAATCAGCGCAACCGATCGAAACAGAAGAATGTAATAGCTGAACCACCACTATCACATCTTGAAGAACTTATACTTCAGCACCTGGAGGGGAGGAAGAGATTTATTTGTTTTATACAGCTTTGATGTCACATGATAAACAGTCCACTGTTGACATGAATCTATAAAACTATTACAATTCAAATGGTTGATGAAAACATACATTACTCCGGTTAAGTTAAATCAGTGGTCTCCTGATGTGCCAGACACATGCATTAAATGTTTGGAAGGAAAGGGTACTCTATATAACTGCGTATGGGATTGCTCAAATATAAAAAAAAATATCGGAAAGAAATTCTTCTGACTTTATCTGAGATCATTAGAGTGAGGATACCTCACCTGGCAGAAATATTTATACTAGGTATATATCCCCAAAACTTTACTGTTACTCCTAACGAGTCAACTTTAATTGATTTTGGAGTCCTGTAGGTGAGAAGGATGAAAGCTCTTTCATGGAGAAAAATGGCGGTGCCCTCGATACATATGTTGATAAAGCAGATGGCATCCTGTACTATGTTTGCAAGGCTGACTTCCATAACCAGAGGAAGGGCTGCAGAGTTTGAGACTGTATGGAATCATTTAAAGTCATAGGGAAATCATATTTAAATCATGTCTAATCATTCTGGCTTAAACATATATATAAATGTACTCTTTATTAGACGATGTCCCAAATTTTAGAACATTTCTGTTAAAAAGAAAAAATCCTGTCTTAAAATCTGTTTTGTTTTTCATTATCTTCTTCTGGCCAGTTAGTTATACATCAGCCTGAACACCTAAATTTGGCCAATCATATATCAACGGTCATCTGTTAATCAAATATTTTCGGTCATAGCATCTTGATTCATATGTCGCAGCTAATATACGCAACGGTTGAAATCAGAATCCTTTCCTTTCCCATTGAGTTCCGTCCCAGTGTTCACGGGGATGGACGTCTATGTCTTCGGCAGGCGTAGAGCTAACAGAACTGGCAGCGTTGCGAGGCAAGGGCTCAAACATGTACGGCTGGAAGCCTTCTACACCAAACCAAGCTTCTGCCGCCCTGGCGTCCTCTTCCACAACATCTTCGTCCCCGCTTTCCTCCTCTAAATAAAAAATGGATGACGGAGGAGACTCATCCACGACCTCCGACACTAAACTCTCCTCCTCTTGCATGTTTCCTCTGTCCATAGCGTTCCTTGACAGCGTCGTTTCCTAAGTCACCAATTTAGTGCTACTTGGTCCCAATGGAATTTCCCATTGGGAACCTGCTGGCACTAAGTTGCTAACTGGTTAGCAAGAAGCTTCCGACCAACTGGCCACAATCAAACTTGCTTGCGGACCTTCCGCCACAACAATCCCGCCCCCTCAATGAACGACCAATCACATTCACTTTATTCACTCGTGTAAAGTTGGCACCACTCGGAAGAATTTGGAAATGCAACGATTGGAACAGCTGTTTCCCAATGACTCTAATAGAGTTTTTAACCTGTCAAGTTTTTTTTTTTGATTTTTATCCTTACAATTTATATTTTTCCAAGCACACAACAGTTTGAAAAGAATGTGCAGGAAGGATTGAAAAGCATGTTAACACGGTAATGTAGGCTTGAGTTCATCATCTGACGCATGCAGATACACACCAGGAACCTGGAAACTTAAAAAATACTGAATTACAAAAAAAATTTAAAAAACAAACATGTTTCATTGATATTTATACAAAAATGAATATTAGGCACTATATTTATCAAATATTATACTGGGCAAGTAAAAATTGCCTCTGGGCAAATGAAATGTGAAAGTCACTTGCCCTTTGGGCAAGTGGTAAAAATCCTTAACATAACCCCTGTACCGCACAACAAAATCCCACATGCGCGAGAAACCCAACAGACAAAACTCTTCTGTAAGCCTCTTCCTGTTTGGGCCTTGCAAAAAAATAAAAAAACAAACCTCGAAAATGTAAAAAATTGAGGCTACTTACAAGGGCAGGTCATACAGTTCAAACAGATATATTAGCATAAATATGTACAGATATTTACAAGGTAACACTCGATCCTGACATTTGGCTGAGTCATGACCAGGAAATCATTAAGGTCTAATGAGGACATTGTTGATTTGATTTTAACCATCGCCGGTATATCTAATGAATTCAATTGCTAGACGAAGCATTGACCAATCCCATGACATCACCATTTGGAGTACTGCAACATGGAGGCACTTTAGTGAAAAAAATAGAAAACAATTCTTAGTTTTTTCTTTTACATTTACATTTTTGAATAATAATTATCTATAAAAGTAAGACTTGAATTAAGTTGGTTTGGTTAACCGTTTCATTTACACTTTAACACAAGCATGAGTTTAATTTAAAGGAAAAGTCTGCTCATATTCAGAAAGTATGAAATTAAATATGAAATGATTCCATCCTGTTCAATAAATGATCAGTGTTTTTAATTCAGAGTAATTTTCATGTGAATGTGCTTTACTGGAGGCATCCATGTTTGTCAAAGAACACTACTGCAGGAAGATGGCAGGAGGGAAGGGTTACTATATTTGGGGAAAATTAAAAATCACCACAAATGTACTGGTTATAGGTATAAATAATGATCCATTGGGTATTCCTTGCTGATGTGACTTTTCCTTTAAGTTGTGCACCACCTGCCATCCTGTGTCCTCATGGCTGCCCTCTCTTCACTGAATTACCTTTGGCTTATGACTCTGGCCCCTACCTGGTCTGCCTTTGTCCACTTCCAAACTCTTCAGTCTGCCACCCCCGTGTTCAACTTCCATCTAACTGAATTTCTCTGCAGGGAGTACTGTATTTTCACGACCATAAGGCGCACCGTACTAAAAGGCGCAGTCTCAGTTATGTGTCCCATTTCTGTATTTAACACACACATAAGGCGCACCTGACTATAGGGCGCGTTTTTTATATTCATGTACATGTCCACTACTACCTTTAAATACCTCTACTGCGTATTTAAAAATAGAGCGGGAGCAAAACTGAGTATATTTATGCTTTATTCATGTATTTATTACAAAGTATTAATCAAACCTGGGAGCTGGCCGTGAGACAGACACATCGCTAATGAGCTATGATCACTCCTCTGAAACTGTTTATTGACGCATAAATTAACTTAAAATGCTGAAATCTGCCGACAGAATATGTTCGCTTTTATTATCCTGGTGCCTGCAGTTTGGATTATTTAGATGAAAAACACCTACGAGCTGCCGCGGTGAACCGCGAGGAGGCGACACGGCCAGAGGCTGCTGTTGAATGGGATTCCTACTGACAGTGCACCGCTGGTATGTGGGGGTCTGAGAGGCTCCTACAGAAATAATATTGGAAGGCAGGATGGATGAACTGACTGCAATGATTAAGTTTTCAGGTGGATTTTCTCACTTAAAAACATATCAAAACTACTTTATTCCCACTGATCACAGCAAATATAGCTGCAAGGCAAAGAAAGGATAGTGAAGCTGCGCCCAACGCGCGTCAGAGCCACTTTTCGACCGCGCAGCCAGAGCAGCAAAGCTGCTTCAGCCGCGCGTCAGAACTAACTGGTACAAGCAGTAAAAATTAAGCAGCAGACATGTGAACGTAGCATTACTTTGAACGGCCGGTTCACACCGATGTCGAGTGGTTGAAGTTCCTTTGTCAGACCTCCCAGAATAACAGCGAGCACAGCGTTCATTGATTCACCATGTTTTTCACATGGGCTGTGAGATGGGCACGCATGGAGTCACAGAGTAACAGAGATGGTGATGAGTGGAAAAAAACCACCTGGTCTCCTTACATTCACCTCCCTCAGCCACTCTTTCATCATCTCCTCAATGAGGAGATGAGGAGTTCTGCATAAAGCACATACCTGTTCTTTTATACACAATCCACGCCCACACTTCCCCCTTTAACGTTCTCATGGTGGTCTCAACAACGTCCGCAGTAACAACACACATAGGGCGCACCGCACATTTTGAGGGAAAAAAAAGACGTTTATATGCGCCTTATAGTCGTGAAAATACGGTAATAAAGAAAAATTTTATAAGATCGTGATGAAACTGCATTTTGTTCCTGTCATCAGCCTATCACCAGCTTGTTCATCCAACTATCACTCTGTTCCGCTTACTTCTCCACTTCCGTCCATCATGTCCACATCTTTCAATAAACCTTTTAAGCTCAACCCTGTGTCCAGCCGAGTTACTGGGTTCTCCATCGGATTCGTAACACAAAATTTCAATTTCCATCCAGCTTTGAATATTCCCCAAAACTGTTCACCCATCCATCTTCTGCTGTGTATCTATTAGGATCATGGGGACATGGTGCAGTCTTCAGAAACTGACCCTATGGGCAAAAAGTGGAGTAGTCCCTGCATGGATTGCCAGCTAATCACAAAGCAGTAATATTATAATAATCTATAAGTCCTTATTTCTTATTTTGCCCTTAAAAGGCTCCTTATGTTTTTGTATCTTTTACTTTGTTTCTCACGATGGAATCTAAATATAAAAACTGATTTGACAGGAAGGATAAAGAGATGAAACAAAGTGAAAAGTAAAGATTTAATGCTGTTTGCTTCTGCTAACTAGCGTCCCATATCCTGATATTCATTGGCATGCATAAGTTTTATGGTAAAGATGTATTAGATAGAAACACGGACAACAGTGTGCATAGACACAGCTTGAGGGAGCATATGAGATAAGATTCGAGACAGCTGCTGATGGGTCGAGGGTTTCACAATGTACTGCCTCAGGGTAAAGAGACTGTTGTGTGTATCTTAGCATATTTTAAAAGCTTAGTGTTATAAATTACTTATCTGCACCCATGCATGTCACTGTCTGAGTCTCTTTGGGGGTCTTGACCCCCATCAGTCTCACTCAGGACTCACTTAACAGAACCAGAGGGGGTCTCCAGCAACAAAAGCTCAAATGTTCTGTGTAGCGGTGGATGTGTGTAGATGAGTGTTTCTTTGTAGTAAAATGTTCCAGAGCAAAAAATCAGAGGACAGCAATAGTGGTTTGTCACCTGATTGATACCCCTGGTACTAATACTTTGAAATGTACAAGTATGAATCATAAATTTACTCATATGAATCTACAACACCTGATGAGCAGTTCCACTCCTGACCAGTTGGTGGTGATATTGCATCTGAAGGTTGTTTGCCAACAGGCATGCACATGGGCTCTGTTTGAAATCCTGGGACGCGTCCTTAGAAGGCCAGATTCAAAGGACGATTACGTCATAGCGCGGCGCCGAGGTCTGGTCGGATTCCAAGAGTCCTCGTTATGCGGCCTTAAAATGCGTCCTTCTTTTTGCCCGATTTGAAGGACGGGTCCGATGTATCCTTGCCATCCTTGGTTTACCCAGGATTCATTGCGAGACCAAGCAAGCCGTGATCAGAGGAAATGTTACTTGGCGCCGAACAGTGGTGAAAATTGGAAGTTCAGTTTAATATAATCCAGTCTGTGAATAGTTCCGTCTGAAATGAATGAAAATAGTTGTTTTAATGGTTATAGAGTCAGATATGTGGCGGTAATGTTTTGTTTATCTAAAGGTTTTTATCTGTTACTATGTAAATGGGTTTGGCTGGAATTAAAGGACAGATTCTAATATATCTGCAGGGTGGGGACTATAAATCTGATAGGAGTTAAATTTTTTTATTGCTGTTTTGCACAATATGCTTAACTAAGTATTTTTTGTTGTTGAATATTAGAGATTTTGCAGATATATTTTTTATACATACATTGTTTAGATTTACTTCTATCTTTCTACCCCTTTTATAGAATAGAATAGAAAATCTCTTTATTATCCCACAATGAGCAGATTTACAGCAGCAGAAAGATTATTGAAAATGGTCACACAAATGTGGACATTAGAAAAATGTATAAGAATAACATAATAGGGAAGAGTTAAAATATAAACAATAAAATACTGTAAAGTGTTTTAACAATATAAAACTGGAGATTAAATAACCAATATGCAGCTATGGACATTTTTACAGTAATGGATATTCGAAAACAGCAGCAGCATCAGAGATGTGCAGAATGACAGCAGCAGGTTATTTAACTGACTAAGGTTTCTATCATTACATTTGATTTTATTTGTTCCTGCTCCCACTGGTTGGAACATTTATTCCATGGATTCTTGTGAGTGTAGTCTTTGTTCACTTTATGATAAAAAATAAATAAATAAATAAACAGTTTTGAAAACTTCGGCATTCATTCTTTTCCTGCTTTGTGTGTCAACTTTCACGGTTGCTAAGCAACATGTCCTACGGCGGTAAAACCCGCCGAAGGGTAGACCTGTTCGAATTCACAGCCAAAACTCTTTATCTCGTTATTTTCACGGACTTTGAAGGATCCAGTCTTGGTAGACCGCGTCCTTGGAGGATGCAGCCCAGGATTTCGAACAGAGCCCTGGACTGAAAATAACACTTCTGTTGTTGTGTTCTTCTTTTTTTATGCTGGTTGATGAAGACAGGGGCGCTGCCAGGAATTTGCCCCAAAAAAAAAAAATTATACAAGCTTTAAAACTGCCAAAAAATGCACTTTACATTTTTGATGTAACTTTTATCTAAATTTGTACAAAAGAAAATTATCGTAAGTGAAAAAGTTAAATGTACATTAACTTTAAAACCTTACATTAAAAATCATCATCTCATATTTTTCTGTAAGGTTTCCACTTTAAATTTATTAAAGGACAGAATATTTTTATGCTGGCCATCAGAACTTTTCACTCATGTACTGTATGTGTAGACCAGTGGCGGCTGGTGAAAAATATTTTTGGTGGGGCTGATATAGCCTAGTGTATGTCTCCAACTAATCCAGAATAAGAATTCAAATAAACAATTGGACAATAAATACAATTTAAAGGTAATGATTGAATTTACTATATAATAACAGTAACAGTGAAGATTTTTATGAAATTTTCATATTCTACAACAGGGATGTTCTTCTGGCAAACGGGTAGATAAATAAGGATCTAACCGAATTTGGTGGAAGCTGCATCTCGTTTGTTACGTTCACCATCGTCCCTCTAATTATCTGCACCTGCGCATTGGGTGCAGAAGCCTGTTAAAGGGCAGTATTTTCAGCGCCTCAAGACCATAAAATTCTGAGATGCTGATTGGCCATTAAATTATTAAATTGACCTAGCAATAGTACATGATTGGCAGATTCTCTGCACATGTGGGGCAGTCTGATCAGCGCCCCAAGACAGAGACGGTAGGAGTCTGTCTGTGGAAATCCACAAATGAATGACAGTAGATAGGGAAATGTAGTTTATATAATTTGTTTTTCTTATAGGTACACACTCTAGAGAGTAAAACTGACATTTATGAGTTAATTTCTAAAAATATATTTTACGTTTCTCTCTTCTTATCAGGGAGGGCGGTGCCCCAGCGCCCCCTATGGGCCGGCCGCCACTGGTGTAGACAAAACATTTATTTTTGGTGTTGCTGCTTCAGGCTGCTCATGAGATTGCTCAAGATTTATAGAAGTTTTTTAATAGATGTGGTTTAATCTAAAAATAAAATAAAAACCTTTTTATTATTGACACAGATTTTTAATACTATATATTCAAGGGCCCTTGGACTCGCATTTGTTACTTCAAGGCTGGACTATTGTAATTCTTTACTATCAGGAAGTCCACAAACTGTAGTTAAAAGCCTTCAGCTGATCCAAAATGCTGCAGCCAGAGTTCTGATGAAAATGAAAAAGAGAGATCATATCTCTCCTATCCTGGCTTCTCTTCATTGGCTTCCTGTTAAATCCAGAATAGAATTTAAAATCCTCCTTCTCACATATAAAGCCTTAAATGGCCAAGCTCCATCTGATATCAGAGATCTGATTGTTCCTTATGTTCCTAACAGAGCACTTCGCTCTCAATCTGCAGGTTTACTAGTGGTTCCTAGAATTTCTAAAAGTAGAATGGGAGGCAGATCTTTTAGTTATCAGGCTCCTCTCCTGTGGAACCAACTACCAGTTTTAGTCTGTGAGGCAGACACCCTGTCTACTTTTAAGGCTAGGCTTAAAACTTTCCTTTTTGATAAAGCTTCTAGTTAGAGTGGCTCAGGTTATCCTGAGCTATCTCTATAGTTCTGCTGCTATAGGCTTAGACTGCTGGAGGACATAGGGACCCCTTTTTCATCATTCTGCTTCATTCTATCTCTATTCTCCCACTCTGCAGAATCTATTAGTTCAATCTCTAACGTTCTGCTCTCTCTGCTTTTTCTCATAGTAGCTTCATCTGGTCTGTTCCTGTTTGGCTGTGACTCCATCCTGGAGAGAAATATCAGCTGTGCTGCTGCCATCAACACCTTTGTTTCTAGATGTTGGAGATCGGCCTGTTTTTCAGTGTAGTCCTGTTTCTCTGACTGTGACTAACTGGATGTGCTCTTTTCATCCTCTGACATGGGAGCTGGCTCGGAGCTCGTCTGCCTGGCTGTGTGTTTCCTGGACGGGGCCGCCTGTGGAGCTGGTTGACAGTTGCCTTTCAAATTTCTCCTTCTTTTTCTATCTCTGCTTCTGTCTCCTTTAACCCCAGTGGGCCTCAGCGAATGGCCGCTCACACTGAGCCTGGTTATGCTGGAGGTTTCTTCTTATTAAAAATAAGTTTTCTTCTCCACTGTCGTCAAAAACATGCTTAGTGTGAGGGATTGCTGAAGAGTCAATGTGTCGATGCAATCAGCTAGTTTTCCTTAGATAGAAAACTGAACCAATCTGACTGCATGATCAGGTTGAATTGTCTCTGTAAAGTGCCTTCAGTGCATCATGTGCGTTATGCATAAGTTAGGCTGTCGTTGGACAGAAGTCCTGGAGTCATTATGAATACGCTATGTTTACACCCTGACTTGAAAAAATACATTGAAAGTTCGGCGTATGCCAGCGTTTTAGGAGATTCGGGACGTCAGGCTGGATAAATCGGCAAGTTGTGACAGGGCCCTTAGGGTGAGGTATGCATTGGTAATTGTTAGTTTTTGGGTAAGAGCACAGAAAGGGTTGAAAAGGCCTGAAAATCAAGGGAGTCAACACCTCGTGTGTGTGTGGGGAGGGGGTATTTATATTCCAGCTGAGGGTGGCCATCTCTTTCTTATTTTATTGTGTATGTGTGTGTGTATTTGTAGGCTAATTTTGTCTATTTAGGACCTTTTCTTGTACATTTACTATCCTAATGAAGAATGATGGGAGACCAAAGTCTAGCTCTAATGCAGCAAACAGCCATTTTTAAGGTTCTGTGGTTTAAGTTTAGGATAGAGTTTGGAATATACTGTAATGGTCAGGGTTAGGCTAAGTTTCAGGGTTAGGCTGAAAGTCTTCAAATTGGTTGAAAACTTAAAAATAGGTGGATGTAAAGGGAATGAATGAAGCAGCATGTCACAGTCTACATCCCACTCCCCCACCATGTCATATCCCATGTCAAGAGGCCCCTCCCCCTCAATAAAGAGAGCCCCGTGTGAAGCTGCCTGCATATATCTTTATATGTGGCCCTGAATGACTGAATAAGTCACCATATATAACAGTGGAAACATCAGAGTTTAGCTCTGCAAGGATTATTCAGTTATATAGAAGCCTCAGAATTCAACAAAATTTATAACTGAACATTTACTTCATTTAAATTCATGAATCTATGAATATGCAAATGATATCCATGTCTTTCTCTACCACCTGCTCACAGCTTTTTCACACCACATTAACCTGACTTCAAACAATTCATGCAACTGTGTAATATTAATCAGCTCAACCACGACTCGTGTGAAAAACAAAGAAAAATCACGTACGGTTGCCTGAAAGTTCAAAGTCTCCCAGTTATCATGTAGAAGACTTTATTTTTCTTCCATTCTTGTTGAACCTCTAGAAGCTCTTCCAGGAAGCTAAGCACTCATTTAGCTCGACACCATTTTGAGCTGACTGCGATGACCTTTGACCTTTATTCAGGGGAAATATCAGAGCGGATCCACTTTGTTTCTCACATTTAAATGAAAACAAACATATTTTTGTTAAAAGCCGATGTAAGTTTCACCTTTTAATGAACTAGTTTTATATGCAAGCAGATCCACCATCAGTCCTACAGACGGAATCAGTGATTTACTGTTATTGGACATGTTAGCAGACAAAAACAAATGTCCCCCCCACCCACTCACACACACACACACACACCCCGTTTTGTCGTCTTTTGTGCGTCAGTGGGCGATCAAACTCCACCTCCCATTTGCTCTAATCATAAGATCCAATCTGATTGGTGGATCCTCCGTTTTCTGAAGCCGGATTGGTTCCTTCCTTTCTCTCTCTCTTCCCATGTGACTTTCTCTCCGCTCCGCCTCGCTCTGCCCTCCCCTCTCACCACACACCCTGCCTCCACATAGATTTCTATCCAATCATTATTACGGCTATCAATCAGCTCTGACAGAAGGTCAAACCCTTATGAAAAGACAAGAGAGAGAGAGAGAGAGAGAGAGAGAGATTTCTGAGGCTGCTCATCTTTATCTCTCTCTGTGTATTTTTATTTATTTATTTATTTTTTTTGCCTGTTCTTATCTAGGCTTCACCAAACCCAGAGTGAACATTATTCAGAGTTACTCCCTGGAACAGACCAACACAAACACACACAGACCCACATGACTCCTGTCCACCAGCCGACCACGGTGACACTCCCTGAAGCTGGGCTCTGGGTGGACAGCTGCTCCCCCCTCCTCCGTGCTCAGCTGGGGGTTGGAGAATATTCAATTCCCCTCGGTGGAGGGGGGCAGCTGGCAGGGCTCTCTGGGTGTGAGTGTGTGTCTGGGTGTCAGGGGACCCGGACCCACCGGAATCTAGTCCTTCCATGTGGCTCCTCACACAGACAGAAAAATAACTGTGACATTAATTGGACACATGGAGCTGTGAAAGGGATCCACTGTGGGGTTGGGCTGGGGAGTGTGTGGGGGTGGGGGTGGGTGGTTTGGAGAGACAAAGAGGAAACATTTTTGAGGGATATGTGATAAAAACATAATTACATCCTTGGAAAAGATGTTTTACTTTCCTGAACATTTACATTCAGATGTAAGGTTTTAGAGAGCAACTTTTCCTCGTTAGTAAACTGAGATGCAGGCAACATTTTCTTTCTCCTTTTAGTTAATCAGGGTTTCCAGATAAGGCTAAACCTATAAAGGTTTCCCTGCAGTGGTTTAGAAGTCCTTATCCTTGTTTTTACCAAGCTGGAGAAAAAAAAAATCCTTATAAAGGCCAAATTTTGAACTCCTTCAGACAAACTTCGCAGCAGATCAGACAACCTGGTCTCACCTCCATTGATGCAGATTAAAAGCAGACTGGGAGCTCATTTTTTCCTTACCTTAAACTGGAGTTCAGGCTGATCTGTGATCCACATCATCAATTTATAAATTACACCATAGCATGCACAATTAAAAAATGATGTTTAATTTGTTAATTTACATGTTTACTGTCTTAATGTGGCTGCCCAATCTGCAACTTCCATGCAGAATATATATATATATCCATAGAGGCTGGTATAGGATGGGCCTGCACTACATATAACCAATGCACCGCCTTGACCCCCCCACCCCCCTCACTCCAGGAATGTGAGGACGCCATAGAACGAGCCGTCAACTCAACTTAATCTTCTACTGTCAATTATTGAACCTTGAAAAATCACAATATTGCTCTAATACTTTTTGCAATGGGGGAAAAAAATATTCAGTTAGGAGCACACAGGGTCCGCAAGAGTTTTACATAATTTTTTAGGTTTTAGGTTTAAACTGTTTAAAGTTAAAATGAGCTTGTGATATCTGAAAAAAAAGAAAACAGTCCAGTTTTTTTATTTTAGAAAAGGGATCAATAAGTCATTGTAGAGCCTAACATAAATAGTCTATCAGTTGACTATTTTTAAAAAAAGCAACAAAAAAAGCATTTAAGAGATATGTTTCTGTTTTTTTTTTAAATTGATATGGATACCATTCAACCTTTTTTTGATTAATCTAAGCTTAATAGTTTTCTTCCCCCAAGTCTTCTTTTTCAGCAAAAGTCAATGGATGTTTATCAAACTGGCGCTCTATTTAAACCTCACATCAATTAAATTAATGTTCAATTGGCCTTAATTAATATTTTTTGGAAGGTCAGTGAAATTTGCAAACTATCATAATAAGTATCTGCTTTAACCACCTGGGCTGGAAACCGTATTAACAAATTCTGATGAAGAGCTTTACAAAATCATCCAAAGGGAAGCAAATGGCCCCTGAGCTGCACTTTAGACGACTCTTCCTTAAGGCAAAATGAGAAAAATCAATAAAAAAAAACAGTTCCAAATAAAATGTTGCTTTGCATACATTTGTAGGAGGATAATTTCTAATTTCCAGGGGAAAGATGGGGTCTGAGTGGAAAAAACAGCAAACTTTTGCGAATAAGACATTAAGGATACGGCCTCACAAACAGGAATTAATTGACGTCTACTGACTGTAAACATGCAGCGTACACAGCGACAGCACGGCGCCAGTTTTAATTAGAAGTTAATTGTGAAAATGCAGCCGGTTTTGGAAGCATCCTCCCAGGAAACAGACTTTCCTCTCTGCTTCTTTCGGTGTCTGTTTGGTCTGTGTCTGCCTGATTCAATAAAACCCACGATGATTTCCAGCAAAATGTACTAAACTTCAACCAGCTGGGGAATTTGCATCTTGCTAGCTGCTTATTTTATGCAGCTGAAGGACCTTTACCTTTAAAGGCTTTTATACATTTCTGAAATAAGAAAGTCTTCTTTGACAATGTTCTTTGAATGGTTTGTACCTGCAAAAAATCTAAATCTAGATAAGTAATTTTTTCTTAAAATAAGTGCTTTTGTTCTTGGATTGAGGAGGAAAAAGAGACATTTTGCCAATGGAACAAGACAATTTACACTTAAAATAAGAAAACACAATTGCATCCTCTTATTTCAAGTGCATATTATCCAATTATCGTATTTTAAGAGTAAACTTACTCATTCCATTGGCAAACTATCTCATTTACCTACTCAAATTAGGGGTGAATACACTTAATTTGAGAATTTTTAACTTATTTCTAAATAATTTTTGCTCAGCTGATGTTGAAATTAAAATTTTTGGTACAGTAAAAAAAAAAAACAGCTGCTTTCCAAACTGAGGCTTGGCTGTAGGATCATTTTACCAATAACAAATACCTTACCAGATACACATCCAGTGTAATTTTTATTTCTAGTATAATTGTTTTATTTCTTCCATTAACAGGAAGCCGTGTCTGCAGAGTACGGTCTTTTGCTTCTGATGATTGAAATATGGATGCTGCTCATTAAACAGCAACATAAAATGTTCTGAGGGTAAAGTTACGCCCTTTTTCCGACAATGTTAAGTCTTGCATTGAAAAAGGTGGAATAGGCGAACTTTAATACAGTAAGTGCAATAATAACTGTAAGATTTAAGCTAATTTATTTTGTGCATAAATTTGGCCGGACAACTTTCTATTTTTGGAAAGATTTTGATTTATAATCTGATTGCTTTAAGCAGAAAAATATCTCTAATAAAATTCTTTAGAAACTTCTTTGAAGTGCCTCAAAATGCAAAAACGAATAAAAAGGGAAAATAAAATTTAGGAGCAATGGAGAAAAACAGTTAGAGTAAATAATATTTAAAGAAAATGCTTAAGCAACCTGATGTGAACACGATTCTGGATGAACTTGCAGGATTGTCCAAAAGAGAAACACTGTCCTTCCGAAAGAAGCCTTTTATCAGATGGATGCTTTCAACAGTTATCCTGATTTAAGTATAAACTGGAGATCCTTTCTCACAGAATGAACCCAACCTTCCTGACGGTGGCCCCTGTCTCCTGCAGCCTGCGAGGCGTCGGTAGAGTGATCGCTGAATTCAACGGTCTAACTTTGTAATGAAAGCTGGTGGGGACACTCAAGGGGTGTCCTCGAACCAAGTGCTTTCATTAGGTTTTTGTATTTTCCAAAAACAAGCTCAAACATATATTTTTTGAATGCTTTCCTATTGTTGAGAACCACAATACACTCATATTTATCCACAGTTATAAAGATGCCTTTTAGTGCATGTATGCATATATATATGTATGTATATATATATATATATATATAAATATATGTATATAGATTTTTATTTTTTTGTAATTTTTCAGGTAAACTTGGAGATATATTTTATTGCATGTTGCATATCCCAGTAAATCTGTTTCACCTTTAGATCTGCAGCCCTCCCTGCTTCTCTCTGTGCTCTGTTTAAAAAGATTTATGAACCTCTTTACTAATATAATGATGCCAGAAACAACATAAAAAAAAGAGAAAGAAACAATCTGTGCAATAAGAAAACATGTTAATTTTAACCTGTAACTGGGAGTCATGGTCCTCTGAGAAGCCCACTTTTTTCAAAAGGTAAAGAACATTTACTGTATTTTTTCTCAAGCTTCTTGCATTATATTACTAACTTGTATAAACTTGCAATCTGATGCCATTTTTAGCTGAATCTCTAACGAACAGATTTTTCAGGGACATCTTTAATTTTTTTTACCCAACCTGTCTCCTAACTTTACTTGAACATACATCGAAGTAGCTCCCATTTCATGCTGCTGTGTGTCTCTCCTCCTCCAAGTATCTACTCTGTATGCAGTGAAATGTGACCGCAAATCAGATGTCTCGAAGCGACAGATCCGATGATGTTTTACTGAGAGGTGGGACACAGGAGCAGTGCAAGAAAGGAAAAAAAAAAAAACACTGCTGAAAATGCTCTGAATACAGATAGCTGCACCCAACCTTTGTTAACCTTTGGCTAAAGTAAATGAGCATAAAGGGGAAAAAAGTGGAAATTATTGGTTGGGGACTGTCCCACCAGTCCTTCAGAAAGTTACGCCTGTGGTTGAATCAGCTCAGTAATGAGTCGGCTATCATTAAAAATGTTCTCATCAGAGAGGAGAGCTTCTCCTTAGGTTGTAGAGATCTGTCTTTGCTGCACGTTTTAAAAGTCTGAAAGGAGAAGTTATTGCTGCAGTAGGAGATGTCCTCTGACGATGAATTTAGGCTATTTTAGCTATTCTGTAACAGAGGATAATTTGTGAAATTTAGGCAGCAGGACAGATCAGTATCTGACTTTTCTCAGAGATCAACTTGTGCACACAAACAGCTTAATCATAAAGAAAGTTTTTAAGCGTAGTAATGACCTTTTTTTAGATATTATCTTAACGCCCACAATTGACCCATATGACTGACACCCAGATATGTTGATTAAGAAAGTACAAACATTTTGTTACCTTCGCTAAGTAGAGATTTTGGCTCTCTGTACTTTAGTGGCGTAAACTTTTAACTTCTACCCGTTAGTTTTCTTTCATTTAAGCTAATTTTTATTATGACCGGTTGGTATTTAAATAAAATAAAAACCATGAAAATAATTAGTTTCATCCAGACAATTAATTTCTTAGTGGTTGAAATCGGTGCTGCCCCAACTTGTTGTTTACCACCAGTGGTGTCAAAAGTACACACTACTAATTAAGTAGAAGTATAGATACTACAGTTTAAAAACACTCTGGTAAAAGTTCAAGTATCAACTTGACCTCTTTACTCAAGTAAAAGTGAAAAAGTATGCGCTCCAAAAACTACTTAGAGTATTAAAGTATAAAGTAACCTTTAAAAAAAACAGCCAGATGCCACTATATGAATTAAAGCTCAATTTTCCGACTATTTCTATAAATTCTCTGAGATAGGGCCAAGGATGAGGGAGGTCTTGTTGGTCTCCGTGTCCCGATACGCTCTCGCCTGTGTCCGACCTTTCAGACATTTCAACATCTTTTTCTGAATCCCACGTTGTAGCATGGCATAGACAATTCACGTTAGCAGTTTGAAGAACACCTGCTTGCTTCTGATGATTTCCTTTAGCTAACCAATGAGTGTTTGCGTTCTATGACTCATCCAATCACACTAGTTTTTACTAGATGTGGGTGGAGCCAATGATCTGCATTGGATGGAGGACATGACGGGAAATAAATATTTAGAAACATTAAACAGAAGCCAAGAGGAACGAGTAACATTTGTTTTAAAAATGTAAGGAATAGAAAGTACAGATACTGGTGTGAAAATGTAATGAGTAGAAGTCAGAAGTAGGAGGAAAAATAAGTAATAGAGTAAAACATAGATGACTAAAAAGTGTACTTAAAGGAATAGTACACCCAAAACATGATTAGCCTTCATTTTCTACTCACCCCCATGCTGAACAACACTCTGGAGTACTTTTTTGATATCTCAAATGCATCTGGAGATCTGGGAGGCTTCTTGCTGTCTGCTGACATTCAAATAATGGAGGTCTATGGCGCCCGAGTCAGAAAGGTTCATAAAAGTCCACAAAAAACGTGTCAATATTCCTCCATACTGCTCGTCCAATGTATTCCAAGTGTCCTGAGTGGATAGCGTCCATAATTTACTCGAAACTAAGTCATTTAGAATGTTTTTAGAGCATAAACAGTAGTGTATAGGATTTCCTGAAAGCGCGTTCACGACGCTACGGAAACCGCTGCAGACCAAACCAGATGAAAGTGTGCATTCAGCGTCTGCTCTGCCGATAATGCAAGCGTAGAAGAAGAAATGTGCTGTTTACCTGTGCAAAGAAAGAAACAACGAAAGAAAAATGTCTGAGGACTTCAGTGTTGAGGAAGAGCATGAGTTCTTTGCCGAGCTGAATGCGCACTTTCATCTGGTTTGGTCTGCCGCGGTTTCCGTAGACTCGTTAACGCGCTTTTAGGAAATCCTATACACTACTGTTTATGCTCTAAAAACATTCTAAATGACTTCGTTTCGAGTAAATTATGGACGCTACCCACTCAGGACACTTGGAATACATTGGACGAGCAGTATGGAGGAATATTGAAACGTTTTTTGTGGACTTTTATGGACCTTTCTGCCTCGGGCGCCATAGACCTCCATTATTTGAATGTCAGCAGACAGCAAGAAGCCTCCCAGATCTCCAGATGCATTTGAGATATCAAAAAAGTACTCCAGAGTGTTGTTCAGCATGGGGGGTGAGTAGAAAATGAAGGCTAATCATGTTTTGGGTGTACTATTCCTTTAAGTGCAGTAACACAGTATTTGTACTTGGTTACCTGACACCGCTGTTCACCACATATCAAAATAAATAGTTTTTCAAGATGATGCAAAGTTAAACGTGACGCTGTTACCATTAGTTATAAAACTAAGAAAATGAAGTCTAAGGAAGTTATCATCCAGAATTGTAGAAATATGTTCCATTAATAGGGTAGAGCAGTAAAACTTCTTTACTTAACATTTTTCCCTGCATTACTTTTACTTTTATACATTAAGTAGTTTTAACAATTGTAATTTTACACTTTTACTGGAGTAAAAAGCTTAAGTTGATTCTCTAATTGAACTTTATTGATCTCACATTGGAGAAATGTAACTGTATTTAACCCCTCCCCTTGGGGAGCAGTGGGCTGCCATTGTGCGGCGCCCGGGGAGCAGTGGGGGGTTAAGGGTCTTGCTCAGGGACCCAGAGTGGCAGTCTGTGGGAGTGGGGCTCAAACTCTGAATATCAGGATTCAAAGAGCTATGCCCCGCCCACTAGGCCACCACTCCCCACTTATACTTCTACTTGAGCACTAAACATTAATACATCTGACATCTCTATTTACTACATTCTACCTTTTAATATGATATAAATATAAATAATAATGCTTTAAAAGACAGAAACCTTTTTTAATAGTTTCACAAGATTGTGATAGCTAATTTATTGAAACTACTTTTGATCAAGTAAGTTGCCTACAACCCCACCCCCCCCCCCAACAAACACACACACACACCCACACCCCCCCACACACACATAAGTCAGCGGCATACTGAGTCATAAACCCAGCAGAGATTAACATACAGAGACATTTACACTGAGTGTCAACAGAAATCGCAGTGACAGTGATGGATTGGTGTGGAGCCTATGGTAGTCAGTGAAATGACCTCTGAGCCAATCAAAAGCAAGCTGGGTGACCTTTGGACCAATCACAGCACTTCCAGGTCAAATGTGACTCGAGGGTGAGTCAAAAGACAATCTGTCCATCTGGGAATGAATAGAGGGAGGAGACAATAGAGAGGGATAAAGTGAAGAGCACAAAAAAGTAGCTCCTGACACAAATCCGAGGTGAAAAAAGAGGCTGAGCCAGTTATTTCTTTTTTGTTAAGATAATATTTGCTATTTATGTTATTTGGATTCAGAAGGTAATGACAGCATCTAGACACAGGTGGATGACAACAGTCTTTGGCTACATAGCTGAACGGCCCTCACTCCTTCAGCAGGAGAAAAGCTAAACATTTCCACTTTACCAGCAGATGGTTTATTGACAAGAAAAGCCATGAAACACCAACGATCTGCCCGCCTAAATCTGGAACCACATACCGTTATCTAAAACCACTTCCTCCCTGAAGTCAGCTTTTCTTTAATGAAATAAAATCTATATAAAACAAATAAAGACCACCAAAAGTAACAGTTCAGGAAAATTATGAACTCAATTCATCCTTTTATCTAAACTAAAGTTATCTTTAAGGCAATAAAAAACATTTAGCCTGAGACCACATGGTCAAGATTATCCAAATTTCTACTGATGTATAAAAACCAGGGGGGATTTACCGTTAGGCAATACTAGGCAGTTGCCCATATTACCTCATTATGTAAACAGTTTTATTGGGCCCCCAGGAACTTAGTGGCCTCGTGAGACCATCCTGATCTCGCGAGCTTTCAAGGTTTCACTCGCTAATCAGTCTGGAGACTCTCCGTTAAAGAAAATTTGTGGAGCCGTTCACCAAACGAACGTCCAATCAGCGTTGGCTTTGAGGCGGGTTGAGGTGTGACGCAACGAGAAGCGCGACAGTTCAGTCTAAAGAACATGGCGGCTTCAGCCGATGAAACTAGCGTTAGCGTGGCTATCGAGCACGTTTTATGGGAATTACAGAGTATTTCTGCACTGAAAGAAGAGCAAAACACTGCTCTGGAGGCTTTTCTCAGAGGAAAAGATGTTTTTGCTCTTCTCCCGACTGGTTTCGGCAAGAGTTTGATCTATCAATTGGCTCCTCTTCGTCGTCGCTCTGTTAGTACGTCATATGCTTCGTTGATCTGATTGGTTTATTTGGCCCGTCTATCACCAACATAGGCCAATCAGCTAACCAGTATTTTCGCCCCTTCGCAAAATTACTTCAACGGAAGGTTTCCAGATGGATATGCGGAGCAAATCCATCTGGCGGAGTCAGGTTAGGAACTTAGGGCCCCATAAAACTCTGTTTACATATATGGCTAATACAACTATTCCTTATTTGAGCACATTGATGATGTTTTTAATAAACATCCTGTCGCTAAAATGCCATCAGAACGCTTATAATACTAAGTGTGTCTCAATCCCCCTTCAGTGTCCACCATATTGGACAGCAACAGCAAACAGACAGCAGCAAACCATTTGAAAACAAACCATGCAAAGAGCAGTGTTGCCAACTTAGCGCTTTAGTCGCTATATTTAGCCACTTTTCAGACCCCTCTAGCCCTTTGATTTCTAAAAAGCTCCTAGCGCCAAATCTAGAGACTTTTTTCTGCTACTGGAGACTTTGGAGACAACATCTAAAAGCAGCGAACTCTGCTCTCCAGAGCGAGTAGATTGGTAACCCCGCCTCCTGCTCTCCTCTATCTTGTCTGCTGTCATGATTCATGCAGCTATTATTTCATCCAAAGGAAAAATGGAGAAGAGATAAGCAGATCATGGCTTGTCTACAGTGAAAAGAAGGACTGGGTTATTTACTTTGGCCTTTTTGGAAACACAGGAAGGAGCAATCAGCTAAGTGAGCTTAGTGCTGGGAAAAAATCTTTCATTCCTTTAGAGACAGCATGAAAAGTCAGCTGAGTACAAAACATAGAGAGGAAAACAAGAAGAAAAGGGACAAGAAGAGAGGGACACAACCTAGAACAGATAATGGATGTCTATTCTATTAACATTTCTCTATCTGGAGAATGGGGCTGTTTATGTGTTGACTTCTCCATTCAGAGGGGCCCCTGCCTGTCTTTCCCTAGGGCCCCAAATTTGTAAAATCCGCCCCTGATAACTTCACGTTTGTAACTGTCACCAAGTTATTGGTGTAAATTTGGTTCAAAGAAAATGAGTGAACAAATTTATACAGTATAGTATCATAGAAGTCCAAAGAAATGTTCTCAAATCTAAATAAAACAAATCAAGAGACGAAAAGCATTTCATTGAATAAAACAAATCTCTCCCGAATAGAAATATTCTTAACAATTCAACATAGGTTTTATTATTAATGTTTTATTAATGTAAACAAATGTGTTTAAACAAAATAACCCTTTTGTTCACAATACATTAGCTAATGCTACAAACTGTATCCCAGTTTCATCAAAAGATTTACTTTACCAAGGACTCAATAACTGTTGACCAGGTCCATGTTCTTAATGATGACGGAAACTTTCTCACATGACAGGAAATTAATGGAAATCATGGCTACTCTTACATTTGGAAAAAGATCTTCAAACAACAGGTTTGTTCATTTCAAACTGCAGTAATGTTCGAAAAAAAAATTAATAACAGCACTATGGATTCTAAATGGGATCATTGTACAGTTTTTTTTCACCTAGCACTTCTTCATCACAAACCCAAATTGATTATTTCCTCCATAAAAACATTTTTTGTCAATAAATATCGAGTCTAATTTGGTGCATTGGGATGCTTTAGGGTCAACGAAGGTTCCACTGAATTAAGATGTTTTGGGATTGATTGCTGGTGTCATGGTAGCTTTCTCGATCCCTCTTTGCTTCTTGATCTCTCATGGAGATAGTTGAGCTGCAGCAGCACACGCCTGCGCTGGATTACTCTAATTAGACCTCTGGAGATTTAAAGGAAAAGTCCGGTCAGCAAGGAATGATCAATGGATCATTATCTATGACTAAAACTACGGAAGAGGATTAGGGCCACTGAAAAAAAAAAAAAAAAGTTAACTGATTTTTTTTATTTTATTTCAGTATAGTATGGGGAAGAATTCTGACTATAATCTCAGAATTCTGACTTTTTTTCTCAGAATTCAGACTTTTTTATTGTCAGAATTCAGTCAGAATTCTGAGATTAAAGTTAGAATTCTGAGAAAAAATTTAGAATTCTGACTTTTTTTCCATGTTAAACTGAAATAAAATTTAAAAATCAGTTTACTTGGTCCTAATCCTCTTCCGTATAAAACTAATACGTTCGCTGTAATTTAATGAATTTAGCCTTAATCATTAAAAAAATAAGTCTGGGAGCGGCCATTTATGCCCAAATATAGTAACACCTCACTCCTGACATCTTCCGGTGTTCTGTCTATACTCATGCGCTAGATGTCAGGTTTGCATCTATCCCTTTAGTTTTTTATTAAAAATAACCTTTAAACTACCTCAGCGGGCGTGTATCCCTTTAGTCATGCACAAAAAAAAACATCTTAAGTTCAGATCGCCATATGCTTCAAAAAACACGAAAAATACGTAATTAATAAGTTTTTTTTTGTACATGACTAAAGGGATACAAACGTGTTCAAATCGAGGCCAATGGTTGTGATATCAACATACGTACAGTAGTAGCCGTTAAAAATGTCCCCACTTTCCTTGGCTGGTCGCCTACAATTCCTTTTTATTTTAATTTTTTTTTTGATATTTGCACTTTTTATTGAAAATATTTTTTCCCCATACAAGTATACATACCGATTTTACAGTTTTAGTTTTTTTTTCTTTCCAAACACAACATCCAACAGAATCTGCACATATATTCTGTACATGTATTGAACTGTAAGCAAACTATTTACAGCCTGTAATCTATAAGGGTTCCCAAACCCACAATATTAACCAACAAAGTCTGATCTCCATGGTGAAATAAAACCTCGCCAATTTTCCCAATATTTTTTAATTTTCCAGATTCAAATCTGATGGAAAAAGTCAGCCTTTCCATAATATAAATATTATGTATTATTTCAACCCAATCTTCCCTTTTAGGAGCTTCTGCCTTCAGCCATTTCCTAGTAATGGCTTTTTTGCTTGCTACTAGAGACTGACATTTTTTCGGGAATCCCGTGGGATGGGAGTCAGTATTAGTAACGATCACGTGAATGGGACGGTACAGGATTACCCCTTGCTCACACTGGCTCCGGTGCGGTTACCGAGCCGACGGAGACCGCAACTCCCGCACACCCCCTCTCACACCGCCCTTTTGACTACGGTGCGGTGCGGCTCTGGCAACAGGTCCGGAGATTTAACTCGCGAGAACAGAAGTTCACTTGAGTTCACGTAACTTCACGCGATAACACGGCCAAAATAAGGATATTTGCGAGAGCTTGTTGCGGAGGGCTCCGGCACGCTGCAAGGATAGCTTTCTTGCTGAATTTTCTGCAGCGCCGGAGTGTCTCGGTAACCGCAGCCGGACAGCTCAGCAGCCGGTGAGAGAGGTTTACGTCTTTCTAATGACTTGGAATCACTGCGGCGCCGCACCCACTGCACCGCAACGGTAAGACCGGAGTCGGTGTGAGCCTGGGGTTAAACATTAACGGGAGCAGACGGGAGCGGGAGCAAACCAATAGTAACAAAAAAACTAGGATCGATGCCAAAAATTAAAATAAAATAGAACGGAAAAAAATCCAGTACTGGCGCCGCCATTTTTTTCCTTGAAGCCTACACTATAATGCAAGTCAAAAAAACTACACAACCCAAAAACCATCAGTGCTTCCGCTCTGAGTTTTTCACCCGCACTAAAAAAAAAACAACAATGGAGGGACCAACAGTTACTACAGTTAGAAACAGGAACTTAACTGACCCTTCATAGAAATTCAGATTCAATGTATTGGCAGAAATCTTATTGAAGACAACAAGAATGGGAGTGGTGCAGGAGCGGGAGTCATTCTGAATGGGAGCGGGATGGGAGTGGGAGTAATTTCACCTGGAGTGGGACGGGACAGGATTTAGATTTCTACTCTGGCCCGGGATCGGGACGGGACACCATTTTTTTCTGTGGGAGTGGGACGGGACAGGAGTGAAAATCCACTCCCGTGTCAGTATCTACTTGCTACCAGCATAATCCTATAAATATATTTATCAGCTGCTCCTGTTAATCTTTCCATCCCTCTCCCCATGTACAGATCATCAAATGTGAATGGGATATTCACCCCCAGTATCTTATCCATACAACTCTTTAAATCCTGCCATAGGGGACCATGTAGGTACAATCCCAAAACACATGGAAGTGGCCTGCTCTGTCCTCTCCGCACTGCCTTTTACATTTGGTATCTCGATATTTTGTTTGTGCTGGTGTACTGAAATATCTTACAATATTCTTCCAGCCAAACTCTCTCCACAAAGGGGAACTAGATGTTCTCCACTGTTGCCTACATATCTCCTCCCAGTTCTCCCGAGAAAGTCCACAGTTACAATTCCTTTTTAAACATCAATCTTTGTACTAAAATATTATTTTTGTCATGATTTGTGGTCATTATGATCTAAAGAGGAGCGCCATCTCCTGGTCAGACACTGTAATTCAGTGAAAGGGTGGAGTCAGAGTAAAAAAATGTGCACGCCCACGGTGGCTGGAAGTGTGATGGGACTTTGCTAGGAGTTGCAGGGAAGTAGGATGACATTTGGTTGGCATTTAACTGGGAAGTGCCATATTGAATGGCTGCTACTGTATGCAAACCTAGAAATCTGAGACTGCACCAGAAGCAGCCTGACAGAGGAAGAATAAAACAATAAAAACAATAAAAAATGAGATGGCGCCTCGAGTCACATGACTTGGACTCGAGTCAGACTGAATCATTCCTTTTACTGCTTTAGACTTGAAAAATAATCTACTTGTGTCTAGACATGGACGTTTTTACCAATGACTTGGGAATTGAATTTGACCTTGATAGGGGGCTTTCTCTTAGATTGAGATTTTACCCAAAATCTAAAATGTAAAACACGTATTGCATTCAGGTCTGGGCTCTTAAAGGGGATCACAGTTTGGAAAAATACTTATGCAGATAAAATCTACTCCTCTGCAACACAAGAAACACCAAACTGATGTCACTGGGAATCCAAGAGCGAAAGGAAAAAAAGACTGGATACTGTTGTGATCTGTAGGTGTTTTTCAACCACTTGCTTTAACTTTTTTTTTTCTTTCCTGTTCTATGTGTGTTTGCTTCCAAGATATATTTGCACTGTATTTCTGTGTTCAAAAACGAACAAAAATTCATCTTCTCCAGCTATTTACAGATTGCTGTGACACAAATATTACATAAATATTTTGCATGGATGGATTCTGAACATTGTTGGGACCAAAATGCAATGGGGTAGTAAGCCTGCTATAAAGCTCTGTTCACCTACAGCCATCTTTCCCCGTGGATTCAGCAGAAGAGGCCACATTGGGAGAGGACCATCTGATTGAGAGCATAGGAACCAGAGACCAGGCAGGATTCAATTCAATTCAGTTTATTTCTATTGCGCCAATTTACAGTTCACTTTACAGTTCACCAGATCATCCAGTCAAATTGATTGAAAGTTTTCTATCTAAGGAAAACCAGTTGATTGCATCGACTCATTAACTCGAAGGCAATCCCTCACACTCCCATGTCAGAGGATGAAGAGAGCACATCCAGTTAGTCACAGTCAGAGAAACAGGACTACACTGGAAAACAGGCCAAGCTCCAACATCTAGAAACAAAGGTGTTGATGGCAGCAGCACAGCTGATATTTCTCTCCAGGATGGAGTCACAGCCAAACAGGAACAGACCAGATGAAGCTACTATGAGAAAAAGCAGAGAGAGCAGAACGTTAGAGATTGAACTAACAGATTCTGCAGAGTGGGAGAATAGAGATAGAATGAAGCAGAATGAAGAAAAAGGGGTCCCTATGTCCTCCAGCAGTCTAAGCCTATAGCAGCATAACTATAGAGATAGCTCAGGATAACCTGAGCCACTCTAACTAGAAGCTTTATCAAAAAGGAAAGTTTTAAGCCTAGCCTTAAAAGTAGACAGGGTGTCTGCCTCATGGACTAAAACTGGTAGTTGGTTCCACAGGAGAGGAGCCTGATAACTAAAAGATCTGCCTCCCATTCTACTTTTAGAAATTCTAGGAACCACTAGTAAACCTGCAAATTGAGAGCGAAGTGCTCTGATAGGAACATAAGGAACAATCAGATCTCTGATATCAGATGGAGCTTGGCCATTTAAGGCTTTATATGTGAGAAGGAGGATTTTAAATTCTATTCTGTGGGAGAAAGACCATCCACCTTCTCCTGCATACACTGCACGATATTTTTAATCATCATACTACAGCTCAAACTGTATGATGGAATCACAGGGTTTAAAGTTTTTTTTTCTTTTTTTTTTATGTGTGCAGAGCCAACCATGATTTGGGCCTAAATCCCACTTTAATCTGTTGTCCCAACACACAGCCAGTTGGCTGTGTTTACAGAACAACACATGACGGTCCAAAAGTTATTTGATTTAAGATTAAATAACATAAAGTTAATCAAATCTAAAATTACAACAATACCAACCCAGAATGGGTTAGCCAATCACTTTTCAGTATTATGGTTTAGCGCGGGACGTTTAGCAGTGACAAATAAACAATAGCTACCAAGCCCACAGCTGAACCAAAACATGATGACTTTTCAGGAAGATGTAGGCGTAGCTGTTATCACATCTGTTTTCTCAGAATACACAATTTTATCTTTGAAAGAGGATCAATAACAGTATAAAACCTTAATTCGTTGTAGTTTCTCATTGCATTTACTGCTATTGCAACTGTAACCTTGAGTATTGGCATGGGTGTCACGATATGTGTCACGACACTTGGGTCAGTGTTAGTTTTTCTTTTACAGCCATCTTAGATTTAGTCTTAGTTTTCATCTTCAGGACGATATTTTAGTCATTACGATCAGGGGCGGATTAAGAAATTTTGGCCCCCTGGGCCTGACATGGTCTTGACCCCTCAACCCCCCGCGTGCAAGAAATACTGTATACTGTGAACAGACATGCACACTGTCCTGTACAGAAGAGTGCACATACTGCACACACACTATTAGGTATACCACACAGACACTGACAAGCACAGGTTTCACACAGACACAGGGGGAGGGGATAAATGGCCTAAAAATAACA
>NW_024038357.1:0-61055 GCF_016077235.1 Cyprinodon tularosa
TTTGAAAAGCCTGTCAAAGTTTGTTGGCAGGCCTAACCACTCCTAAAGCGGTCATGTTAATAACTGTTAGTGCGAGGCATCGGATGAAATTGATTTTAAAGCCTTGATAACGCACGTTCGTGGAAATACACCTCTTAACGTCGAACACATGGCACCGACTCATCTGATAAGATCATTATTTTTGTTTCCGTCTGAGTTCTGGCCTTTGAAAATCAGTATTTTTTAACCCACGTCCTTTATCACACTGTGTATACAGGGTAAGTCAGTCAGAGCCTGCCAGGCTACTCGTATCATATATAAGAAATGATTATATAAATATTACTTTTCTATAAACTCATAGAAAGGTAAGGGTGTTAGTCATTTCCACCTTATGAGAATCAAGTCCCAGTCAAACACACATTTTTATTTCTCCCCCAAACGATTTAGAAAACAGCTACATCTCACAATGAGAAACGCTGTATAATATATTGTCCTTTGGTGGCGGCTCTGACCATACCCACAGAACCACACCCAAACCGCAGGCAGCTTATGAGAGGTAAACAGCAGCATGATGGCTAAGAGCACATAGAGAGGAAGCTGGAGCTACGGCGTCATCGTTAAAGAAAGCCTCAGGTTGCATGATCACACTGAACCATGAAACTGGCCTTATCTGATTTCTTCAGTCTGGGATCAAAAAGAATCATTTATGCTTTCAAAAGGCTAAAACTACAAAATATCTTTGTGATTAGAACCTGATTTCTCTTCCTAAAACTATGATCTAAGGATCGAACAGCTGGGTGCTTTAAGAAGGGGCGACAAGCAAAAAACTAATACTTACTTGCAGGTGATAAAAAAAAGTAATTTAATATTTCACCGTTCTACTTCTGATACATACCTGGAATTCAAATAAACTTTTTAACTCCCGATTTCTATCTTTACAAAACCTTTGAAAACATTTCAAACGTTTTATCTTTTAGACATCTCTTCAACTTAGAACCAAGCTTTTACTGCATTTTATTGCTTTTTGATGTGAAAAGAAAAAAATATGCTTAATATTCAACCCACAGCGGCATGTGGGTTGTGGTTTGGCTCTAGCAGCTTCAGACGCACATTTCTGTCTTTTCTTCTTTGCAGAGAATCTAAAGCTTAGCTTGTTGTAGAACAGAGGTCACAGATTAGCGGACTGAGGTTCGGATCTGGACCCACCTGCTGACTAATCCAGACCCGACCTAATTGAAAACATTTATAAATTACTGCATGTTGTCCGACCACGGTGTCTAATTTCACTTGTGCTGCATCTCCTCTTAATATGGTAAAGCCTTCCGGAGCGTCCGTGAGCAGGATATACATCATACAAATTAGCCAATGAGCTGTATTCCCCCCCCCCTGATTTTAAAACCTGTTTCAAATAATGGTTAAAGCTGCTGATGTGGTTCCAGCCTCGAAGAGGACTCAGAAAATGGAAAAATAATTTAAAGCAGTGAAGGTCACAGGCTCAAACTGTTAAAGAACAGCCTAGCATGAGGAAGATGATGAGGATCTTTATCCTGATGAGCAGGGGCGTTGCTAGGCACAAAGCTTTACTGGGGCACTGGCCCCCTACCGCATATGCCCCTCCTTCATACACAAATACAGACAAGCACACTGCCCCACCCTGATACATTCCTACCAAAATTACCATTTGAGATATTAATGAGTGGAAGAGCATATTTGTTTTAACAAACATGAAAATTTTCAACATTGCAGCTATAAAAAATAAGACATTACCAACTTTAAAAATAAAAAGTTTCCTTATACACATTCTGAAGTAATCATTAATTCCTAGGTTTCAGAGTTTTAGTTCAGGGGAAAGTTTTTCTTTTATTTTTTGAGCATTAAAGTGTACCTCCTATTTTTCATTTTTGCAAAGTGGTCAATCACTAGACTGTGACTCAGCTTAGAAAATTCTTCCTTTTCAACTGATAAAATAGCAAGATGATGGAGCCTGTCTTGTCCCATTGTGCACCTCAGCCAAGTGTGGATCCTTCTCAACACACTGAATGACCTTTCACAACTCCAGCTGTTGATTGTGAGGAGATCTGGATGACCTGTGTTAGTGTGGGGAACATGATGTTATCAAGCAAGTTGAAACACACTGCATATCCTGGATGACAAGGCTTTCTTTTTTAACAATAAAAAGCTGTCAAACCATTTTGAATTAAATGAAAGTTTTTTACTCCAAATTTGTCCTGGGGTAGTGGGATAACTTCACTTGTTTCGGACCTTCATGCTTTCCCCCTAAGTCACTAATGTCCCCTTCTTGTTTGTGGACGCTGGTTGTTGCTCCCTCATCACCTTCATGGTCCTGTCTCTCCTGTCCTTCACCTGTCTCTTGCCTGTCAGTCTCGCCTCCTCCTCCATTTCCTACTCCAGCACCTTCACTCTCATTCTCTACAGCAAACATTAAAAAACGTAAATTTATGATTATGTAAATATCTGTCATATTGCTTATAACGTTCCTAATGTAACTAGTTAGCTTAAATCACTAATTCATTACGGGACCTTACCTCCCTCTCTCATCTTGTTTTACTGCTTCCCTGTCTCTGATTCGTGTGAGCAATTTCCTGATATCCATCTACAAACCAATGCAGTAATTTTCAGTTAGTAGCGTATAAATCATGTGGTTTTACTGGGAAAATAATAAAATTGACAGGTAAGAAACGTTACCAGAACTAAATATGCGTCTCGGCCGCACAGTGTCCCATCCAACTCAGTTGAGAGCAGCGCGTTAATTTACCTGCAGTTCATGCAGTGACATGCGCTGACGTGGGAGCGCTAATTCATCCTCAATTTGGAGTTACCAACACACTTGCTGCGCATTTGAGTAGAAATATACGTCTCCTCCCGTTGGAAATATCTAAATTGATGCATTAAAAAAATGTATTACTGTTGCAAATATTCATGAGATTTATACTGGGGCACAGCTCATTTATACTGGGGCACGTGCCCCAGTAAACGGGGTCTGGCGACGCCGATGACTTATGAGACATGAGAGCAGAAACATTGAAAAATGAATTGTAAAATATTCAGAAAGCAAAGAACACTGCAGAATAATTAGCAGCACATGGATTGACAACTTTATCAATAACATTGAACACAACCTGAGGTCTGTGGCTGCTGCTTAGAACAATGTTGGACAGAAAAGCTGTTTCAGCTGTTTTAAAGTGTTGTGCAAAATGATATCCTGCAGATAATCAATATTTAACTTATTCAAAATCGGAGGTGAAATCAATTTAGTGTTCTTAGTTGAATAATTGTCGCTGTAATCTGCTTACTTACCAGGGTTTATGGCTTTCACCTCTCCACTTAGCGTTTAGCTCCGGAGATCCCCGCGGCCGCTATGCATGATGGGACACTGCGATCCATGACTTTTGACGCAGGAAAAAGCAAAAGCTACTTCCAGTTAGCTTTCTTTAAGCATTTCATGTGAAACGGGCCTCTCCTCGCAGGCTGTGAACCCAGGGAAAGAGAAAGATTTAGCTCGCACTCTGAGTTTTAAACCATGACTGACGTAGGGGCATTTCCTGTTGAAGAATCAGCTCCCTCTTAAGCTGATTGGTCCATGCGTTAGCTGACTGTCCCTTTGACCAGAAGGTCCAGAACTTTTCAGGGCATCTTTTGTTCTCTTTGCGTAAAAGGAAAGGAGGGCGGTCTGTAATGGTCCATCCAATTGATTTGGGCTCCATTGTGGCAATATATATCCCAACAAAAGCAACAAAGAGGCATAAGGTTTGTCCTTTTTCCACTTTCAGCCATTTTTCACTGATGTCTGAGGGAGGAAGCGATTCTATTCAACTAGAGCCAAGATGTTGTTTTGCAGTGAAGCAAGTCTAAAATATCAGAGTAAGTGGAGTTAAAACAGTTTAAATGGTCTGCAACACTTATTTTACAGAATAGATGCAGGTTCAAAGGAAAGGAATCATGAAAAATTGTAAAAAGGCTCTGAGGACCGATAACATGCACACTTCATGCAGAGGAACAACTTTTTTAATGCCCGGTATGATATTTGAAAACACCACAGGCAGATCAACTGATAAACAAGTATCATAGATACTCTTTTTTCACATTTCCTGTTCATATTCTGCAGTTTCAGCCGTTGTCATGTGATCAAGTAGAACCATATCTGTGGAGCCACACAGCAGCGGAACCATTTTATTGCCGGATTTCAAGATGGGTCGCACTTTCCTCTGTGTGCTGGGCTTATTGTGTAAGTACATCACTTTTTCCCTTTGAATTGTGGAGATAATAGATAATCTTTAAATTCTCAAGTAGAGAAAACTACAGCTTTGAAATACTGTTCATATTTAATAACCTCGCTTTGGTCCTGGAAACTTTGAACATGTCAAGAATGCCTTCATGATAAGATTTTTTGGACATTTTCATTTACTGAGAATGTATACGTCACCATTGGGTGGAGGGTTTTTGAGGACCCAAATGCAGAGACCAGGAGGTAGAGGTGAGTCTTGCAAATTTTATGAGGCAACTGAGATAAAATCTAAAATACTGAGAACTAGTGATGTTATCAGATGAGCGGAGGCTTCGAGGCGTGCATCCCGTACTGGATGGGGTGTTTCCACGATGTGCGTATCGAGGCTTGCTTCATTTAGGGAAGGAGCCAAAATAGATGACGTCCGAAGCCTCGCTACCCCGCCATACTACGTTACCGCTTTGGGAAGGGGTCCAGCTTGCCCAGAACTTTGGCAGGCATTTAAAAAACCTCAGTATTCAGTCAAGATGTGGGAGTTTGTAGGACAGTTGCTGTCAGCTGGATAGAGTTTTGATATATTCTAAGAACAGATTGGTTTGGAAAAAAATCTTGCTCCCAGAACCTCAGTTTATTTTGGGGATTTCAGTCTTGTTTTTATCAAGGTGAAGATAACCTAATAGGACACCTTATGTCAAAATGTATGATTTATGTTTTTATGACTTTTATGATCCAAAGACTTTCTTTAATTTGAATACAGATAACCTTTCTTCTCGCTTCTTTCTATTTTTCTAAATGAATTTACTGTTACCTTCAATCTAGGATACAACCATTACTATTACATCAATAGTCTAGTCTGCTAGATATGCAAGAAAACAGAAAGTGCTGCATATTCATCAGAAATAAAACTTGACTAGATCCATCAGGTAGAAGCTTTTTTTTTTTTAAGACCCTTAACCCCACACTGCTCCCCGGGTACCGCATGATGACAGCCCACTGCTCCCCAAGGGGATGAGTTGAATGCAGAGGGAAATTCCTCCAATATGAGAGCAATAAAATTCAAATATTTATTTAATATTAGATTGGTTATTTTTCTAATCAATCTATTAAAATATATTCAAACTCTCTCCAACTAACGGTAACTCTCCTACTATCTCCCACATCTTCATTAAATACTGATGCTGTTGAAATGCCTGTCAAAGTTTGTGGGCAGGCCTAACCACTTCCTGAAGCGGTCATGTTTAATAGCTGTAGCGAGACATCGGATGAAATTGATTTTAAGCCTCGATACGCACTTCGTGGAAATACCCCCTCTTTAACTCGACACACGGCTCATCTGATAAGATCATTAGTTGTGTTTCCTCTGAGTTCTGCCTTTGAAATCAGTTTTACCCACTCCTTTAACACACTGTGTATACAGGGGAAGTCAGTCAGGCCTGCCAGGCTACTGCGTATCATTATAGAAATTATTATATAAATATTACCTTTCTATATAACTCATTAGAAAGGTAAGGGTGGTTAGTCAGTTTTCCACCTTATGAGAATCAGGTCCAGTCAAACACATTTTTTTTTCTCCCCCAAATTGATAAGTAAACAGCTACATCCTCACAAGTGTAGAAACGCTGTATAATATATTGTCCTTTGGTGGCGCTCTGACCATCCCACAGAACCACACCCAAACCGCAGGCAGCTTATGAGAGGTAAACAGCAGCATGATGGCTAAGAGCACATAGAGAGGAAGCTGGAGCTACGGCGTCATCGTTAAAGAAAGCCTCAGGTTGCATGATCACACTGAACCATGAAACTGGCCTTATCTGATTTCTTCACTCTGGGTTCAAAAAGAATCATTTATGCTTTCAAAAGGCTAAAACGACAAAATATCTTTGTGATTAGAACCTGATCTCTCTTCCTAAAACTATGATCTAAGGATCGAACAGCTGGGTGCTTTAAGAAGGGCGACAAGCAAAAAACTAATACTTACTTGCAGGTGATAAAAAAAAGTAATTTAATATTTCACCGTTCTACTTCTGATACATACCTGGAATTCAAATAAGCTTTTTAACTCCAGATTTCTATCTTTACAAAACCTTTGAAAACATTTCAAACGTTTTATCTTTTAGACATCTCTTCAACTTAGAACCAAGCTTTTACTGCATTTTATCGCTTTTTATTGTGAAAAGAAAAAAATATGCTTAATATTCAGCCCACAGTGGCATGTGGGTTGTGGTTTGGCTCTAGCAGCTTCAGACGCACATTTCTGTCTTTTCTTCTTTGCAGAGAATCTAAAGCTTAGCTTGTTGTAGAACAGAGGTCACGGATTAGCAGACTGAGGTTCGGATCCGGACCCACCTGCTGACTAGTCCAGACCCGACCTAATTGAAAACATTTATAAATTACTGCATGTTGTCTGACCACGGTGTCTAATTTCACTTGTGCTGCATCTCCTCTTAATATGGTAAAGCCTTCCGGAGCGTCCGTGAGCAGGATATACATCATACCAATTAGCCAATGAGCTGTATTTTTTTTCCCCCCGAGTTTAAAACCTGTTTCAAATAATGGTTAAAGCTGCTGATGTGGTTCCAGCCTCGAAGAGGACTCAGAAAATGGAAAAATCATTTAAAGCAGAGAAGGTCACAGGCTCAAACTGTTAAAGAACAGAGTAGCATGAGGAAGATGATGAGGATCTTTATCCTGATGAGACATGAGAGCAGAAAGATTGAAAAATGAATTGTAAAATATTCAGAGAGCAAAGAACACTGCAGAATAATTAGCAGCACATGGATTGACAACTTTATCTATAACATTGAACACAACCTGAGGTCTGTGGATGCTGCTTAGAACAATGATGGACAGAAAAGCTGTTTCAGCTGTTTTAAAGTGTTGTACAAAATGATATCCTGCGATAATCAATAAATGATTAACTAGAACTGGACTTATAGTTAATTACAGTATTTAACTTATTAAAAATCGGAGGTGAAATCAATTTAAAGCCTGGTTAAAGCCAGTTAGGTTAGATCAAACAATGTAATGAGCAAAATAGAGAACAATTGAAATGGATTTTACGTAGTATTGATTTCTCAATGATCTTGCTAGTGGCGTCAGCTGTAAAAGATAGACTTCCATTATTGAGGTTGACGGTTCAAGACCCTCATCTGACTTTTGAAAGTTGCGATGAAACTTTTTTTATATATATGTTTAAAAACTACCAAAGAGACGAGGGAACAACAAAACAACAACAAACAGCCCTGAATGACTGCTGAGGTGTTGTATATTTTTCGGAGACTGAACCAAGACAGGCTAATCAGCAGATTGGGAGCAGGTGTGGGAAAGACCCATTGTGAGGAAGCCATAACAGAAAGGAAAACAAGCACAAGGGGACAACAGAGGGAAACTAAAGAACTCAGCACTGGTAGAAATAAACTACAAAGACACAGAACACTAGGGCTACGTTCACACTGCAGGCCTTGATGCTCAATTCAGATTTTTTGTGAAATCCAATTTTTTTTGTGTGTTCCCGTTCATATTTCCAAATATATACGACTTGTATGTGATCTCCTGAGTGAACTGCAGTCATAAAAGTACTGAAGTAAACATGGATTGTAGTGCCGGCGCGCATCTAGCGGTTTTTTCCAACCATAAAAACTCAATCTTTTCAATATGGTTAAAAAGGTTGTTGTTTCTCTTGCTGCTTCTGCGTAGCAAGACGCAGAATAGTGATCTTTGTCGTTTATTAATGACGTTCAGACACAGGTCACATTTGAAAAGATCAGATTCGTATAGGATTTAGGACCACATAGCTAAGTGGCTTGGGTCGGATTGGAAAAAATCGGATCTGTGTTGTTCAGACTGCCATGAAAAGATCAGATCCAGGTCGCATATGGGCAAAAAAATGGTATTTGGGTCACTTTAGGCTGCAGTGTGAACGTTAGAGGTGAGTATTGGCATGAGTGTTGCGATTCGATACATGTTGCGATACTTGGGTCACGATACGATATTATCACGAAATTGCATTATCACTATATATTGCCATATTTTCCCCAGCTATCAAAATCAAATGATGAGATAAAACAGCAAGTGCTGTATATTTTCATCAGAAAATATTGATTAGGTATTATTATCCATGTTGTTTGGGGTTTTCTTCCACTCTGACTGCCTCAAATACAGATTTGGTGCTGCACGCACAGTTAAAGGGCTCCACAGCGCTTTCTGCCAGAGTGGTGGTGCAGAGGTAGCCCATTTTCCCATCAATGTTTTATGTAATAATTTTTTTTTAATCGATACTAAGAAGTGAAAGATCGATGTTATATTGGGCAGCCGAATATCACGATATATCGCCAAAACGATTATTTCCCACACCCCTAGTGAACGTAGCCAAAGAAACTTAAAAATCAACCCAAGCAGAGGGCAGAACCCTGACAGTATAATCCTAATTGATGTAATTGATCATATAAAATTTATATAACAGGAAGAATTTATATTTTGAGTTTCTCACTACAATTCCAACATTGAACAGCATCAGAACCTACTGATCCCACATTTGAATGATATATTTCAATGTATGAAGGTAGGAAGAGGTGAAATGTTGATATATATGCATAGAAAGCAGCCAGTCTTGTGGCTCCTGTTGTCTGAATCCACTGTTATATTGACTCTATTTCATAATCAGGAAATGAGGAACAACTGAGGACATAATTTTTCTGACATCATCACCAGAAGGGCTGTAATCTGAGTTTTCCTCCATGCTGTACGACTCTGACACCTGCTGTTCCAAACTGCTCTCTGCTTCCTCACCTTAGATCAGACTCAGAGCCTCTTCATAGTAAACTTTGCTGCCAGAACTTCAGTCACTGAAACTGCAGCTGAGATGATTTTATGATCTTCTAGGGATTTCAGTCTTGTTTTTGTCAAGGTCAGACATTCTGTACATACGCAATATGAAGTCCATGAGGAACAGAGGTCATATAGAGGTCAACAAGGGCCTAAACACAGAAAGGACATCCACACCTAAAATGTAATAAAGTGTGGTTGGTTTGCTCATTTAAATTCAAGCACTTAAAACAAAATAAACCCTGATTTGTGGCTGTGAGCTTCAGATACTGGCCAAGACTCATTGGACATTCAAAGACTAACAGGCTCCTCTCTCTGCAGGAACCTGGGCTAAAGTGATGGGATCACAGACAGATTACATAGATGCTCCATTTGACCCACTTTACTGAATGTAAAATACATTTAAAAGATAAAGTTCAAACTTGGGCTTTAACTCCATAAGTAAAGGAGAGATGCAGCAGTAGATTTATGATGTTTCTTTACTGTGGTTTTGTTTCCTTTTGCTAACATCTCACAGAATGTCCTTCCTTCTTTTTTCAGGTCTCAGTTTCCTCCTCTGCTGTGGAAACAATCCGGGTAATAGAACATTCTTCTCTCTTTACTGATTACTGGAGCTGAGAAGCTTGTCTGAATTCTTCATTTGATTCATTCATGATTCTCGTCTTCTGCTTCTGCATCATCATGTCACACAAGTAACATTTTCAGCAGAGAAACTCAGACATCTCTTTCCTCTACCTATATCCCATTTATTGAGATGATGGTGGTAGAATTGATTTGATGAGAGTCTGAGCCTCAGAATCACTGGCTACAGTGAAATACTCTGATGATCATCAATAGATGTAAACTTTGATTTTTGATTTATTCTGTTGCCTTTGGATCATCAAAACTATAAAGATGGACCAGAGAAAAAAAGAGTGGAAGGTTGTTAGATTATAATTATCTTTATTGTCCAGATGAAATCAGACATTTATGTAAAATCAATGGAGGAAAAGATGCAGATATATATTTTCTTGAAATGAAGTGACTCTAAACATTTCCTGTTTCTTTCAGAAAAGATGATCAGATTTATTTTATCTGCTAAGTGATTAAGGTCATTGTCCATTTGGAAGTCATCACCAAAGGTTTAACTTCATCACTGATGATTTAAAATCTAAATTCACTATTTTTACCTGATATCCTTTCATCATGATACCATCTAAATGATTTCTACTACAAGCTTTAGCTAATTTCTCTCAAGGTCCTTTCTATTGTGTTTTATTTATATTTCATTAATAGCTGGAGAAAACAGTCATAGGTTTCCTTAGTGAAGTGGGATTGTTGAGTGTAAGGGCTGTTTGGATCCCAGAAAGATAGAAATTCATAAAACAGATCTGCTTTTTCTTCAGCCTTTGAAGAAAATAGATGATTATCTTTAAAATAGAAACAAAACATTTTAGTGTTTTATTATATTGTGTCTTAGAGGGTTAATACAGAAAAAAACTAGGTCACGTGTCTTTACTATTAGTAAAATAAACTATTTCTTTGTCCAACAGGAACATGGGTTTCCCTGACTGTGTCTCCATCATGGCTGAGTCCTGGAGCCTCAGTTAATCTGAGCTGTAAGGTTGATCCTCCATCTACAGGATGGAGGTTCTACTGGTATAAAGCTGTTCCTGATCGATCACAGGAGGACTACAGATATGAGCTGCTGGCTGACAGCATCAATGGGACTGTAGAGGACTCCTTCATCATTCATGGACAGAGACACACAGCAGGATATGCATGTAGAGCTGGAAGAGGAAACCAAGAGGATTTTACTGATTACAGTGAACCAAAGTTTGTCTGGTCTGCAGGTCAGTGAGATTCTGTTTAAATTAACAGATTTTATGTAATTCATTCTGTTATCTTAATATCTCTGATTATTTTCTTCAGCAAAATTATTGATAAAGACAATTGTGAAAATCTTGCTCTCATTCATCAAAACAATTTAAATAAAAAAGTATAAAAAAAAAAAACAAAAAAAAAATGGAGGCTGGAAATATATTAGCAATACAAGTTTTATTGTTGAATCTAAAGGCTGGATGGACAGGGTTCCATAAAAAGTGAAAATATATTTAATTGCTATTTTAAAGAAAATGTGTGACTAATTTCATAGCTTGAGTTCTTAGATTCTCAGGATTGAAGATACACCAATGCTCCTTCATTCACATCTGTGAAATGATCTGATGAAAGGAAAAATAAATCCATTAAACAACAACAAAAAAGAAATTGTATCATTTTTCTTTTTTTTCTTATATTTTAGATTCTAATCCAGCAGCGTCTCTCACTGTGAGTCCTGACAGAGAGGAACATTCAGCTTTTGATGAAGTCCAGCTGATCTGTGAAGGAAGCTCTGCTGAGTGGAGAGTGAGGAGATTTATAAACTATTATGGTTTAAGTTCAACTAATTGCTCCTCCTGGGAGACAATGACTGGATCTGTTTGCACCTTAAAATATGACTGGGAGCCTAAAGCTGTTTACTGGTGTGAGTCTGCATCAGGAGAGTTCAGCAATGCCGTCAACA
The DNA here is from genome assembly GCF_016077235.1 of Cyprinodon tularosa. Classification (NCBI taxonomy): domain Eukaryota; kingdom Metazoa; phylum Chordata; class Actinopteri; order Cyprinodontiformes; family Cyprinodontidae; genus Cyprinodon; species Cyprinodon tularosa. The sequence continues at coordinate 11,592 of NW_024038357.1, forward strand.
TCACTAGTACGTTTATTTCCATGTTGTTTTCTCCTGAGTCCTGGAGGTTTTCTCTTTACTTTTATTTTCTTTTACTATTTTTATGAAGTTAACAATTTCAGCAACTTATTTGCCTATTGTTCTGTTTAGTAGTTATGAACTATATAACAGTCAGTTTGATCAATAGGATTTTTAATAGTAGCATCTATATTTTAAAGACTTTTAAAGTTTTGTTTGATTTGTTTTTCTAATGATCACAATGTTGTTCAGATCTAAATCACTTCAAGTAGGTCACGTGTCTTTACTATTAGAAAAACTTTTTTTTTTGGTCCAACAGGAATAAGGGTTTCCCTGACTGTGTCTCCATCATGGCTGAGTCCTGGAGCCTCAGTTAATCTGAGCTGTAAGGTTGATCCTCCATCTACAGGATGGAGGTTCTACTGGTATAAAGCTGTTCCTGATCGATCACAGAAGGACTACAGATATGAGCTGCTGGCTGACAGCATCAATGGGACTGTAGAGGACTCCTTCATCATTCATGGACAGAGACACACAGCAGGATATGCATGTAGAGCTGGAAGAGGAAACCAAGAGAATTTTACTGATTACAGTTATGCAGAGTTTGTCTGGTCTGCAGGTCAGAGTTTATTTTCTACCAATGATCATGTGTTTAGGGATCACCTTCATTTCAGGATATTTACCAACCTCACGTCCCACTGATTTCATGTTTAAAGTGTTTACTTCACAGATTGGATCAAATCAGGTTGACAAGTAAATTATTTAAACAAACTTGATGAATCCTTGAATCTCTAAGTGAAAATCAGGTTTATCAACCAGAACTTCATCCATTGGTTTGAGTTTATCTCAGAATAAGAAATAAATAAATAAAGTGTTTGGAAAGGGAAGAAATAAATAAATAAAGTGTTTGGAAAGGGAAGAAATAAAGGAGAGGATGATGGGCTAACCACTGTGAACGCTGTAAAATGAATTCACTATTAATACTTGCAGTATTATTAGTTTCATGATCAACTTTAAATATGCGGATAAAGACTCTTTAGGTTAGTGGGAAAGTCTGACTGTGAAGGAAAACACTGATGAGATTAGTAGTGTGGAAACAAAATCAAAAATAATAATCTTATCTTCTTTATGAGAAGAAATTTATTGCAAAACATTATAAAATGTTGTAATCTGAAAAAAGAATTTGAATTAATGAGATTTTTTCTTCTCTTGTTCATGTTGATTGTTTTTTCCATGTGGGTTTCCAGATGCTCATCCAGCTGTGTCTGTCTCAGTGAGTCCTGACAGAGAGCAACACTTCACCAATGAGTCTGTAACAGTGAACTGTAGAGGAACCTTTACTCATTCCAGAGTGTGGGGGGCTGACAACGATGGTTACCGGTGGTTCAGTCATCCCTGCCTGGACTGGGAGACAATGAATGGATCCTGTAGCTTTGAACTAGAAAAACCATATGAATCTAGTTTCCAGACAAAAGTGCTCTGGTGTGAGTCTGGATCAGGAGAGTTCAGCAGCTCAGTCAACATCACTGCAGTCGGTATGTTATTATGTTTGTTTCTTTCATTTATTTTAGCAGCTTGATTACTACATGAAATTCACTGCTCTGTGATTCAGAAACAATAAATTAAATCTCTCTTCTTCTAGAAGAGTTTGAGATATTAATTATTATCTAAGTAGAAACAGAGATTTTTATCTTCTTAATGTGGAGATTTAGATTTATAAAAGTATAAAGTAACCTTTAAAACAAACAGCCAGATGCCACTATATGAATTGAAGCTCAATTTTTCAACTATTTCTAAAAATTCTTTGAGATAGGGCCAAGGATGAGGGAGGTCTTGTTGGTCTCCATCTCCCGATACGCTCTCGCTTGTGTCCGACATTTCAGACATTTCAACATCTTTTTCTGAATCCAACATTGTAGCATGGCATAGACAATTCATGTTTACAGTTTAAAGAACACCTGCTTGCTTCTGATGATTTCCTTTAGCTAACCAATGAGTGTTTGCGTTATGACTCATCCAATTACACTAGTTTTCACTAGATGTGGATGGCGCCAATGATCTGCAATGGATGGCACACATGATCTGAAATAAATATTGATAAACATTAAACCAGGGGTAACCAATTAAAAATCAGCGGGGTCCGAATAAAGAAAATCATCAACCAGTAAAGGTCCGGAGACATTTTTAATAATCTGTTACTTTAAACAGAATTTAACACTGAAATATGAGTTATTTATGCATTCATGTTATACCTTGAATTTCTAAATAAAAAAATAAATAAAAAAAGAAATTGCCAAAAATTGCATCCCGTGCTATCTCAGAGGAGTTGACACTTTTATGACTGTATTCCTGTATATCCATCAGTAGTTAAAGGACAAGGGTCAGCAAATGCAAATTCTGCCTGTAAAACAATGACAGCACAATTGTTGCTGCATGATCTGAAGCCTCATTTGGAGCTTTTAAACTGGCTTTTGAAAAACTTTGATCATTTGCTGCTGTGATATTATAGATTTTTAGAATAAAAAGCTAGCAGATGTGCATGATCAAAAAATAACAGAAATACAATTATAGAGCAATCAGTATCATAAGAAAGCCCACAATGTTTCTGAATAACTACATTATTGTATGAGTTAAGTTCTGTTCTGTTTATGTTCATTTTTTTCCCCACGAGAGGAATATTTAAACTTTTTTATATCATTAATATAATAACAAGTTGCTCCATTGCTCATATTTTAATCTGTTTTCCTCGTCGATAGTCACAGTTGTACAGAGCAAGGCGCGCTCCCGCGACTGGGGATGCATATCTTGGCAGGGATGCACTTTTCAGCATAACACCTGTTCTCGGTCCGCTAATCCGTGACCTCTGCATTAAACCGAAGCCAAGGAATAGAAAGTACAGATACTTGTGTGAAAATGTAATGAGTAGAAGTCAGAAGTAAGAAGAAAGATAAGTAATGGAGTAAAGTTTAGATACCTAAAAAGTTTACTTAAGTACAGTAACAAAGTATTAGTACTTTGTTACTTGACACCTCTTTTAACATACTAATAAGGTTTACAAACATAATATTTATACTTTTATTAAATCTTATTCTAAAGTAAAATTTCCAAATTTTGTTGTTTTCTATTTTATAAAATTTCATTAAATCAGGTCAGTCCCAGAGTTTCCTTCAATATCAGGTTGTTGCTTCATAGTTTCTCAGTAACTGTGTGATCTATACTTTCTGATAAATATCTGATACAGGTACTTTATTGTTCATTTGACTTTTTAAAATTATCTTTTAATGTTTTAAATTGTTCCCTGTGGAGACTGAGATAAAATGCCAAACATGAATGAAAATAATCCTGTGTTCAGTTTGTTCTCACTAACCTCTTCTAAAGGTCTGCAGCAGCTGATTTCTGACTGAAACTTCATATTCTGACTGTTTTCCAGATGGAGATGTTCTCCTGGTGAGCCCCGTCCATCCTGTGACTGAGGGAGCTTCTGTTACTCTGAGCTGCAGACTCAGAGGACAAAATACACTTTCCAATGTGTTTTTCTATCACAATGACAAACTGGTCCAAAATGACAGCAGAGGGGAGCTGAAGATCTCTGCAGTGTCTCAGTCAGACGAAGGCTTCTACAAGTGTGAACATTCAGGAAAAGCTTCACCACAGAGCTGGATGGCAGTAAAAGGTGAGCAGAGCTGAAAGAATCAATGATTGGATTCAGAATAATATTGATATTGTTTGGAGTTATTTTCTCCTTATTTTCAGCAGCTGGAAGTTCTTCATTTCATGTGATGTGGGTCATTAGACCAGTGATTGGAATCGTTCTGATAATTCTGCCTCTGCTGGTGTGTCGGTTCAGACGCTCCAAAGGTCAGACTCTAATATTGTAATATCTAATGTTTCACTCTTTCATTCTCCAAACAGAGCACTCCCCCATGTGGACTAAACTGAAACAGCAACACCTAAACTTAGTGGATGGAAGTGACTGAATAATGATAATCTGAGTGTTTAGAACATTTATAATTAGCTTATTACAGCTAATAACACTTATTCAAATTTATTTATAGTAAGATTTGAAATGGAAAGAAAAAGTCTTTCTATTCAATTACATTTTAGTTTTACAACTAACTCTACAAATAAGTATTTAGGTGAAAGAAAGCAGTGAGCTCAGATGTAGAGTTACTAACTGTGGCTCTGAACCTGAAGCAGGTCTGTTGTAGCTACAGTTAGCTTTGGTCTCCATGTTTGCAGCAACATGTTTTACATTCAGTTGATTCTAGACTTGAAGTGCTGCAGTAATCAAGCTGAGTATCTTCTTCAAACTGGAAAACAACATTTAGGGCCATTATTGCCACCTATAGATCTCATTGAACATCTCAGAGGCCCTGAGCTGGACTGTGAACACCCCCCAGGTTATTAAAAAGGCCCAGCAGTGTCTTTTCTTCCTCAGAACACTGAGGAGGAACTAAATCTTTCTGTGGCCTCACTAGTTTCATTCTTCCTTCCTGATGTCCTCACTGCTCTCCTCTATAGCAGATACCATCACCCACCTCATGTCTGCCTCCTTCAATTATATTTTTATATAATACAAGTTTTTTAATATAAATGATATTCAAAAATAAATCACTTGGTATTATGTGGCTGTTCCTTCACTTCCACCAAATATCAGACCAACCTGTTGCCTTCACACCTCTATGGAGATTCTTTCTCTCCTTATTCTCTCCATCCTCTCAGCTGAATGACCTGAATTTTGTGTTAAGGAAGTTTAAAGAATACAGCAGTCAAACCACATAGAAATAAGATTAAAGTTTTATTTGAATGATTTGTTGGATATCAGTTATTGACTGAATGCTGCATCTGGTCTAAGTTATCAGATACATCACAGCACTGTAGGGCCGTGGTGGAAAGTAACAAAGTCAATTTACTTGATTACTGTACTTAAGTACTTTTTAAAGTATCTTTACTTTACTTGAATAATTTTTAGGAGGAGTACTTATAACTTTCCCTCCACTACATTTCAAAGTCAAATATTATACTTTCTACTTCAGTCCATTTCTAGGAAGCTGTTAGTTACTTGTTCCTTTTGGCTCAGCTTAGCTTTGTAATCCGTTGTTCTCGTTTTTCTTTTTTGAAATGCAATTTGAACATGAAAGCGAGCAGCCCTTAAGACTGAATATGGACACCACTGATTTAGATTAGCATGAAATTCCATAAATGTGAGAAACTCAGGGCTGATATTATTTGTAGTTTATAACGTTATTATGGCGTTAGTTGTTGCCATGTGGCCAAGTTCTTCAGTAGGATGAGTTCTCAAATCAGAGTTTCTGTTTCTTGGTGGTAATAGAATCAACCATAACCCTCTTTTCCATAGTAAAATTGTGAGGATTGAGGTTTGTTTGTAAATAAGAAATAATGATCATAATAGATGTTCTTATTTTTTGTGTCCTTTTTATGCTGAAGTTCTTTACTGGTGTAGAATTTGTAACAGAGTGGTTCTAGGCATCAATACATCAGGTAGTTTCTGAAAGTTACAAGTTCTTAAGAAATGATTCTGAAAATAACACAGAAATGTAAAGTTAGAAATTTTTATTTGGATCTTTGAATACTTGGTACTACTAAGTATTACTGTGACTACAAAGTACTACTGTGGAGTACTTCGTCCACCACTGCTGTAGGGTTATACCTGAGTTACTTTCTTTATTTGGAAGAAAATTAAAATAATGTTGTTTTTTTTCTGTAAAGGTATCAGAGCAGCACAGACTGTCATCCAGGATGACCATCAGCAGCAAGTGTACTCCTCTCTCCTCCATGGTCAGTCTGTCACTTTTCTCTGAATGGTTCCACAAATATGGAATATAGATTATATTCCCATTATATTTTTATCATTTTATCTTTAACACTACTAATGACCTTTGTGTTGACTTGGGAAATTAACAGTTAAGAAAAAAATCAGAATGCATTCATTCAAACTTCTATGATCAAATGATTTTATTTTCTTATTGAAGACTGCATTTATAGAAGAGTAAATCTCAATGTGAATGCTATAATATTGCTGTGAATTTATTTCAGTCTAGTCTTATTTAGCTTAATTAGCCACAGACCAACATAGATAAGGATATTTCTAACTTTTAACCCGTTCAAACTCTATTATAAAGTATTGTTGAAGCTCCTATTTATTCAGCTCTGATCATATTTTTTTTCTTTTTCACTGTTAAATCATCCAGAATAAATGTTAGGAAGCAGTAATAACCATCAAGCTAATTACAGATGTATCCAACTAGATTCAAATATAACTCAGCAACTTCCCTAAATAAGAATGAGATTTTATTGCTTTAGAGATTTTCTGTCTCTTGTTCTGACTGAGGCATCTAATAATTCAAACAATAATAGCAGGATTGAGGTAACATGTGTGAAATAGATGTAAAGAGGTGCTTCTAATGTTCCGTTTACATCAGTATCACTGACATTAAGGCAGATTAGTTTAACTGTGTGATTTCCACTTTCCTGTAGGAGATCTTGGTCTCTATGAAACAATCAGAGGGTCTGGAAACTCTGGAAATGGTTCAGTATAAATGTTAATAATCAAATAGCTGCTGGAAGCATGGAATTATACAGTAACTGTGATAAACAATGAACTCAATGACAACATTATAATTTCAGGTCAAGAACAACAGGATGGTACTAATGTGACTGCAGGGTCAGACTAACCTGGAACATTTTTTCTAGAGGGGTGAGTTCACTAAATCTGGAAGTAATCAGGATCAATAGTTTGTAGAAGAGATGATTTTGCTGTTTGACACTGATTCAGGAACTGTTTCTACATTTTTCCTTTAAAAACCTTTGTTTGGTTCTGTTGTTCAATCAGGTCCTGTCTAGACCTAAACATCTTTGATCTGGGTTCAAATCCTTTGGCTCCTCAGAACCTACCATGACAGTAGTATCAGCGGCACCAGGATGAAGTCCAGTCATCTGAGAGTTTTCCTTCTATCCAGCAGCTTTTGCCATTAAGCATCAAAGACTTTATTTCACTGTTTTCAGTTGTTGATTCAGATTTAGTTTCACATTCAAAAACAAACATCCATCATGAATAAACTTAGGAGGAAATGGAAAAAAAAATATGTTGTTAGTTGTAGAAACGTAGTTTCTATTCTCAAGAAATGTATTTCCCCATGCTTAGCTTTCATGTTTACATGAAACTTAAACATTGTGTGTCTAATGTTGTTTCTTAGGGGTTATCAAATCGGTTTACCCCCACCTTTCTTTGGGACTGTGTCCAGAGCCTGAACAGGGAAAATATCTGAACAACTGTTGTTTTAACCAAGAAGTCTGACTGGAGTTTTACTGATTGATTCTGCCACAAAACAAGAAAGCCTGGTTGCATTGAACTTGCATTCCTAAAAATTAAATAAAATAGGAAATTTAGGGTTATTTCTTTTGTAAATACTGAAATGCTTCAACATTATTGCAGCTACATCAATTGTATTGCAAGCAAAAAGTTTAGCTATTTTATCACATAGGTTAACATTTTGTCATTTTAAAGTGAGCGAAAGATTTTGTTCAATGGTTTTTATGTGTTTTAATAATTTTTTACTTTTTGTAAAGCTTGCTTTGACAAGGTGTGAGATGTTTAATTATAATTTTCTTTTTTTTTCTTGTATTATCATCACAGTAATTGAGTTCTCTTATTCTTATATATATATATCTGGCTAAAGCAGTACATAAGGAGAAAGAAAAATCATGTAATGTAATAATATCTTTGCTGCATAAGAGGTTGGATGCTTCAGATTTTGGCTAATTCATAATCTGTTATGTATTTTAGATTTTCAACTTTGAAAAAGAGATAAGTGTGTTCATGTGGCTTTAAAGATTTATTAAGTTTTTTTTTACAAATTTGGTTTATTTGTATTTTATAAAACAAAAGTTTTCATCAGTTTTAAAGGATTCTGCTGTCATTTTTTTTAGAATGTGATTTAAATGGCTGTAAGAAATAAGGAGCTTAGTTATGATTTAAAAAATACGTAAAATAAGTTCCCCTTGATGTTGCCACTCCTTCAACAAAACATCTGTACATATTTATGCCAATGTCTCTGTTTGAACTATAAGATCTGCCTTTGGAAGTATTTAGCCTCAATTTTTTTTTTTCTATGTTTCCTATGTTTTGTTATAATTGTTGTTGGCATTATACACCTTGCCCAGGGACAGCAGTTGAAAACTAGCTTCATAGCTAATACTGAAACATTTTTAGAAATGTTCATTAATGTGTACTGTACCTGACAAATGAACGAATAAATAAATAAATAAGTCCTCTGCATAAATCATTACAGATGCCACCACAGTGTGGTTCAAAGTTTTTACAGCTTCCTGAAATCTTTGAAAGACCACACTCTCCTCATTTGATGGCAGTGACGTCCTGTGAAGTTCATGACTGGTGAGGCTCTGAATCCTGTAGTGCCAGAAGCACAATTATATAAAAATAAAATAAAGAGTATATTTTACCTTTGCCTTGTGGTTGGAAAAAAAATTATCTCCTATTAATTCCCTCTCACATATATTTATGTACGAATAAGTATTCAGATTTATGAGTGCTGAGTTTTATTCATTCGGCCTCAGAGCTCCAAGGCCACAACAAGTCTAAGAGAGAGGGGCTGTTTATCCTATTTTGAGTTTTGGCCATAATATTAGAAAGTTCTCAAAACATTTAGAGTCTTTCTTCTTCTATTTGTTTTTTTGTAGAGATGCGTTTTGACACGGACACAACCTTCAGCATTTCCATCATTGTAAGTAAGGAAGACAAACTCTAGCTAGATCAGAACAGGGCTGATTACCGTGCAATAAGGGCTGTAGGATGTCTTGTTCTCTCTTTGCAAAGATGTAATAAAATGCAGACTGAGTGAAATCCATTAAGCTCCATTTATTTAACTTGAGTGAGTAGTGGAATAGTTTTTTCCCACAACAGCCCTAATTAGCAGAATTTAACATAGTTAAAATGGTTTGAGTTAAATTCTGCTAATTCAAAATTATACTGCATTAACTTATATTAAGAGCAAGGTATTGTGGGTCATTCTAAAAGCGATGAGGATCTCTGACGAGGTGACATTTTTCTGCTATGGACGATAAAAAAGTTATGGTTTTGCCTATAAAATATGTTTAGGGTTCTCATTTTTGTGTAATATCAAACTAGTCTGATTGAGTAACAATAGTTATGCTGTTCTGTTATTAGTGTCGAGTTTTAGAGGTGTTTAGCTCATGTCAAAGTGGGAAATTCCCCATGCAGTAGCACTTTGATTTCTCCTTGCAGGAGGAGCGCTTGTTTTACCTTGATATTCATCGTGTGAAATGCAGGAATGTTTTACTAAAATACTTATTATTGCAGCAGATGGTTAGCACTAAGATTGAGTTAAATGTAAAAAAAAACTTTGAATAAAGGGAAAGTTCAGTAAGTTTTTTTCTCACTGTTCTAAAATGTAATTTTCTAAAATCTAAAAAAACAAAAAAAAGCGGGAGGGCATCCAATAAATATATTTTATTTATTTAAGTAAATTGTAAGCATTTTATTTTATTTTCTTTTATTTAATTTTAGCTTCTTATTTTTCTTTGAAATTGACACTCATTGGTTGATCTTTTTTGTGAAAAAACTCTACCTCCACCATTATCATTGTTAGTCTCAAAAATTGTATCATGTTTGTTAAGATTTTTGTTATTTAAAAAGTGTTAAGGATCTCTGATGAGATTTTTTTTCATTTATTTTTTTAGCATGTACTTTAGGCAAAATCTTCTGAGCCTTGCTTTTTAGGTTCCCCAGCCAGATTATCTTAATCTTTCCTCTGTTTAAGCTATGTTACTGCTCAACTATAAGCAGATTTCACCACGCTGTTTCAATCAAAGAATCAAAATGAATTTCGTATCATTCCTACATCTCGTTCAGTCTTGTTCTCTCTTTGCAAAGATGTAATCAAATGCCGACTGAGGGATATCCATCAATCTCGGTTTATTTAAACGCAGTGAATAGTTGAATACTTTTTTCCCACAACAGCCCTATTTTACGGAACCCCTCTGATGACATGGTCAAAAAAAATGTTTAATTGTGGCCACGAAGTAGTATTTCGTGCGCACGAAGTAGTATTTCGTGGCCACGCAATAAGTATAACGTGCGCACGAAATACTACTTCGTGGCCACGCAATAAGTTAATCGTGCGCACGAAATACTATTTCGTGGCCACGCAATAAGTTTAACGTGCGTACGAAATACTTATTAATAATATTGATATCATTTCTGGACAACTGGGTAAGCAAATCGAGCGCGCCTTCTCTAAGGTCTAAGGCGCGCTCGATTTGCTTACCCAGTCGGTCTCCGCCAGTCACGTGACATTTGTTGCTAAGACGCTATTTTAGGTGGAAAAGGCGTAGTGTAAACAACCGCAGCATAGCTAAACGAAGGACTAAAGGCCCGTTTACATAGCAGCCTGTCCAAGATAAGTCATTACAGTTAACATAAGCCTGAAAACAGGGGCGGATTTATTGATATTATTAATAAGTATTTCGTGCGCAGGTTAAACTTATTGCGTGGCCACAAAATAGTATTTCATGCGCACGTTATACTTATTGCGTGGCCACGAAATGCTACTTCATGCGCACGAAAGACTACTTCGTGGCCACAATTAAACATTGCGTGGCCACGAAATACTACTTCGTGCGCACGAAATACTACTTCGTGGCCACAATTAAACATTTTTTTTGACCATGTCATCAGAGGGGCTCCGTACTATTTAGCAGAATTTAACATAGTTAAAATGGTTTGGGTTAAATTCTGCTCATTTGCACCATCTGCTGCTCAAAATTATACTGCATTAAATGCATTGAGAGCAAGCTATTGTGGGTCATTCTCAAAGCAATGAGAATCTCCAAAGAGGTGACACGTTTCTGCTATATCAGATAAAAAGAGTTATTATTTTGCCTATAAAGTATGTTTAGGGTTCTCATTTGTGTGTAATATCGAACTCGTCTGTTTTAGTAACAATAGTTATGCTGTTCTGAGGTGTTTTGCTCATGTCAAAGTGGGAAATTCCCCATGCAGTAGCAATTTCTTTCTTGCAGAAGGAGCGCTTGTTTTACCTTGATATTCATTGTGCGAAATGCAGGTATGCTTCACTAAAATACTTATTATTGCAGCAGATGGTTAGCACCATGATTGAGTTTGATATAAGAAAGCTTTGTATAAAGGGATAGTTCATTAAGTTTTTTCTCACTGTTCTAAAATTTAAGTTTGTAAAATCATAATAAAAGGGGGCATCCAATAAATAAATTGTCAGCATTTTATTTTAATTTCAAAATAATGTTTTTGTTTTTTTTTCTTTGAAATTGACTCTCATTGCTTGTTCTTTTTTTGTGTAGGTCTGAAACATTGTATTGTATTTGTTAAGATTATTATTATTTAAAAAGTTGTAAAGGATTTCTGATGAGGAGGAGCACTTGTTTCTCTGCCAGAGACTGACTTTACCTTGATGCTAACTGTGTGAAAAGCAGAAGCAGCATTAATGACGACTGATGCCACAGTTCAAGCAGCTGCTGGTGATTATTCTGACACCAGCGAAGACACCACAGCTGCATATAATCACACAGATATTTCAAATAGCTTTAGGACAGTCTTCACTCTCCAGAGTAAAATATTTCTACACTTCTGACATGCTTGCTCTGCACCACCGCAGAAGTTTGTATTACACAACTACTGTCAACCATAACTAGCAGGTACTATCAGAGGCAAAATGCTGTGAGCCTTGCTTTTTAGGCTCCCCAGACAGATTATCTTATTCTTTCCTCTGTTTAAGCTATGTTACTGCTTAACTATAAAAACTACAGCTTATGCTTTGTCACATCCATTCCAATTTAAAAGTAACCAATTTTCTGTATCCAGCACTGTAAAACAATGTGATTTACCTTAAAATCGACCGTTCACCTGCTGCCTTGAAATACAATTTAAGTCAAATTTAGAGTTCTCTTCGGTTAAATTTAGGAAAAAAGTTCTAGTTGCTTATAAAGCTAAGGTAAGTTGTTTCAACTTCAGCGTCGACTTGAATAATTTTTAAAAAATTAAGCCTGCAAGTTCGATTGAATATCAGTGCCTTGGTCTAACTGCGTGAAAACTATCCATACTAAGTCAAACAGCAAACTCTTATTGATTACTTTTCTTGCATCATCAGGTAAAATATAGAAATAAGAATAAACAAATAATTAGTTACTGGCAGCCAGATTCCTTAGCTGAACTATGATGAACATGTTATCCGATAAAACTCGTTTAATTTCAGCAGGCTGAAACGGATCTAGAAAACTTAGTGCTTGCAAGCGTCAACCCACCAGTAAGTATAAACATTCATGACGACGATGTCAAAAAAGATTTGCTGTTTAGGCTTTCGCTTAGGCTATTTTATATCGCTTAGAATATAATCCACTTCTTCTCCACTTCCTTCCTTGCAGATAGACCGAATCTACACCGAGGCTTTATACAGTGGACCAGTTTCCCAAACCTAAATAAGGCTTTGTTTTTTTGTCCACTCTATAAAGCATTAAAATCAATCGCTATTTTGAAATGAAAAAGTTTCCTGGATGGGAACCGAAACGTCTTCAAACTTGGAAACAAAGTCTAGTGGATTGATAACTTTTTTGGAATGAAGCTGATGACATTTTATGAGCACAGGAGGACACGAGAACGCAGTACACCGATTGAGAAATGGCCATTGTTCTTTCTCTTATATTTTATCCTCCTCTGCAGTTACCAGTGTTGTTTACGTCAAGGATGATGACATTATTTCATTGAGGCTCCTTTTTTCATGATGATAACCAAACGGATGAGCTGTAATCTGTTAGACAATTTAAGTAGTATGTTTGGTCATGCTGTCCACCTGGCGTGCAGTGGTGCACATCCTGCATGACTACAGATTAGCTTTAATTTCTACTATAAGTAATGAAGATTGATTTATCTGTGTGTAATTCATAATTCATAGTAGATCAGGAAGTGTTTTTGCATTTGGATGGAAAACTTCTATGCCTAAAACCATTCCTTTATTTTAATTATTTTCTTCCTTCTTTTATGAGACACTTTTGTATAAAGTAGGGCATTCATTCATAAAAAAGTTCATTTGAATTCTTTACATCAAAGTTTTCTGCCAAACAGCATTGAGGAACTGCATGGCAGCATTGTATACCCAGTAATTGTAGCATCTAGGAGAGAGCTGTCAGTCTGCTAAAGAGCCTGGTTGTTCTTTGTAGGTGTAAAGGTTAACTGTGTTCTGAATTGCAACATAAAACTGACTAAAATTAAACTGAAACCTTTTTGGGTTTTAGTCACCTAAAAATGGACAGAACTATCACATATAGTATTGAATAAAATGTGAGTAAAACTAATAAAAGTTTTTGTGATGAAGACGAAAACCAAGACTTAATCTAAGATTGCTGTAAAAAGTAACACTGGCAGTTACTCAGTGCTAGATTCTCTTCATTTATTTATGTAAGTATCTTAGTGTCTATTTCTTGCGGTTCTTAAGTTCCCTGCCCTTTTCAGTCTGGGTTTATGCTTCTGTTCCCATCAACTTCATCATAAAATCTACAAGAAACCATCTCTGCTTCTGTCTCTGAGTTTGAGTCCTCTACAAACAAACATTCACTAAGGTGCTTTCTACTGTACAAACCTTTAAAAGCATTCCTTACTTTATTCTTTTTCTAAATTGTTAACTCTATTTTCCATTTTGTTTAAAAAGGCTTTTCTCTTCTGCCTCCTTCACTAAAACAGTGGTCAATCCACAAAGCATTCTCATCTCCTAATTTTTATACTTGATAATACAATGTCAATTTACATGAGAAAACAGTGTTTTAGGATATATGGATTTGATGCTATAATCTAATGCTAATAGAGGATCATAGAAATGATGCAAACAGTACATTTTGTAAAAATTTTTCCCACGTTGCAATTGATTGCAACATCTGACAGTGATCATATCTCTGCATAATTTGTCTCTTCCTTTTTCAACAAGAAACCTTAAGAGCAATGACAGAAAAAAAAAAAAAACTGAAAACTGAGCCTTTGGTTCCAAACCTGGACGACTTATTGGGTGAACCAGACATTTCACCCTAGTCTAGGATTAAATGTACAGGGCCCCTGAAGTCTCTTATAGCAATAACTGTTCCCCCAACAGGACCCCTTAACTACCTCTAATCCTTCCTAATTCATGTGAAAAAATTATGACATTCAGAGATAAAGGAGTGAGCAACTGATTATTGGATAAAGACAGCATGCACGGAAAGTCCGCAATTTGGACAGTGATTATATCTCTGCTCTATAAATAATTTATCTCTTCCTCTCAAACTGAAAACTTTGACAGGAAGGAATGAAAAAAATGAGCAATTTCAACAGAACATTCAGTGTCAGTCATATAAACCACTTAGTATCTTTTATTTAGGCATGCATATGAAAAACCTCATTATGATGTTTTTGTGATGCATTGTTTATCCTGTTTAGATTTTAGAGTTTTTAGACATCAATACACTTTAATGTTTACAAAATGTTACTAAATTATTTTATGCTTATGACAAAAGACAAGAACCTTCTTGAGATAATTCTATACTTGAACTCATCAAGAAATGTTTTATTTTATTATCTGTCCGCTCAAAATATCTTTCATGAGAAAAGAATGAAAATGTATATAAAATAATCTTTAACAATTTTTACGTAACATACAGCATGTGTGCAGCACCATTTGTCAATTTAAGGAGTGTGTGTCATTAAAGCAAAAAAATATTAAGTTCCCAGAACATCCATGCAGGTCTCTCTCGCCACAGTGCCATCCTCTAGTGGGAACTCCTACCCACTCAAGACGCCTCTGAAGGTCTCTAAAATATTTGGAGCAGTGATTTTAAGTAAAATTACCACCAACACGATGTACTTCATCCATTTCTCAGTTGATGACTGACAAACCGGCCCCTAAACACTCCCTGTAGGCACTAACCATCCATCTGCGTGTTCCTGCAAAGGATGAACCAGATTAAGGTCCCTTAAAACAGGGCCACTTGCCCTAACCCGTTGGGGTAAAGACAAGTGGACCGTTCAACCCTTAGTGAGTCCTGATCAGTTAGACTGGTTGGCTGCATCTTTGTCACATTTATAGAAAATAAAGAGTAAGAAAAAAAAATGTAATTGATTCCAAAAGGGACGGTACTTTTTGAAAATTTTTAAACGGGTAAATGTTTGATTTCATGTCAACCTGCGCCACAGCGCTAGCCATGCACAAGTGCTACAATGTGTCATCACTAACATAGCAAAGACTGCTTTCCATTTCCAGTAGAGGAATAGGGTGTCTCATTTTGAATACCACAACACAGTGTAGAGAGCTGAGGCTATAACATCAACAGGAAGTGCCAAAGCAGAAAGATTTTTAAAAATGCTTTGAAAGAGAAGTTTTTTATAAGAAGAAGAAATCTTGGACTGAGTAACTGCCAGTGATGTTTTGGACAGATTTAGGCTCTGTTCGAATTCATGGGATGCGTCCTCCAAAGGCCAGATTCGTAGGCCGATTACATCATAGCACGGCACTGAGATCTGGTCGGATTCCAAGACTCCTCGTTATGTGGCCTACAAATGCGTCCTTCTTTTTGTCCGATTTGAAGGATTGGTCCGGTGTATCCTCGCTATCCTTGGTTATCCCAGGATTCATTGCTAGACCAAGCAAGCTGGCTGCTCCATGATCAGAGGAAATGGCACTTGGCGCCATTGGCATGCAAGTTCACGACGCTACGGAAACCGCGGCAGACCAAACCGGATGAAAGTGCGCATTCAGTTCGGCAAAGAACTCATGCTCTTCCTCAACACTGAAGTCCTCAGACATTTTTCTTTCGTTGTTTCTTTCTTTGCACAGGTAAACAGCACATTTCTTCTTCTACGCTTGCATTAGCAGACGCTGAATGCGCATTTTCATCTGGTTTGGTCTGTCGGCTTCCGTAGCGTCATGAACGTGCGGGCGCGCGCTTTCAGGAAATCCTATACACTACTGTTTATGCTCTAAAAACATTCTAAATGACTTCGTTTCGAGTAAATTCTGGATGCTACCCACTCAGGACACTTGGAATACATTGGACGAGCAGTATTGAGGAATATTGACACGTTTTATGTGGACTTTTATGGACCTTTCTGCCTCGGGCACAATAGACCTCCATTATTTGAATGTCAGCAGACAGCAAGAAGCCTCCCAGATCTCCAGATGCATTTGAGATATCAAAAAAGTACTCCAGAGTGTTGTTCAGCATGGGGGTGAGTAGAAAATGAAGGCTAATCATGTTTTGGGTGTACTATTCCTTTAAGGGCAGATTATAATATATCTGCAGTGTGGGGACTATAAATCTGACAGGATGTTTATTTTTTAATTGCTATTTTGCACAAGGTAAATTTTTCTACATACATCGTTTACATTTACTTAAATCTTTATACCCCTTTTACAGATTAGAATAGAATAGAAAATCTCTTTATTGTCCCAAAAAGGGGAAATTTACAGCAGTAAGTAGATTATTGAAAAAAATAGTCACACAAATGTGGATCTTAGAAAAATGTATAAGAATAACATAATAATGTACTGTAAAGTGTTTTAACAATGTAAAACTCCGAACCTGGAGATTAAATACCAATATACAGCTATGGACATTTGTGCAAAATGACAGTAGCATGTTGTTTAACTAACTAAGGTTTATATCATTACATTTGCTTTTATTTGTTCATGCTCCTGGTGGCTATTTTTATTCCCCTCTTTATTCTGTGTAGTCTTTGTTCACTTAACAATTAAAAAAAAGGTAAAAAAAAATTGCTGTGTGTGCTAACTGTCACTGTTGCCAAGCAACAAGAGCGTATGGAGGAGAAAGGTGCCGAAGGCTGGACCTGTTTGAATTCACAGCCAAAAGTCTTCCGGTCTCCTTATTTTGAAGGACTTCGAAGGATCCAGTCCAGGTAGACCGCATCCTTGGAAGACGCAGCCTTAAATTTGAACACAGCTCTCATCTTAGTTTTCATGGCGAAAACTATTATTAGTTTTAGTCACATTTGAGTTATTACTACAGGTGATAGTTTTGTCCAGTTTAAGTTGGCAAGAGATCAAAAAAAGGTTTTTGTCTACTTTTAGTCAGTTTTATGTTGCAGCTCATTAAACAGTTAACCTTTACAACTTTGATGTTAAGATTTCAAATAAACTTTTTTATTAATTAATGCCCTACTTTATACAAAAGTGTCTTATAAAAGAAGATAGAAAATAACTACAAAAATGAATGCTTTTTAGACATACAGTGGGGGAAATAAGTATTTGACCCCTTGCTGATTTTGCAGGTTAGCCCACTTACAAAGAATGCAACAATCTACAAGTTTAATCATATGTACATTCTAACAGTGAGAGACAGAATCCCAAAGAAAATTCCAGAAAATCACATCATATGAATTTATAAAAATTTATAACCATCCAATGAGGAAAAACAAGTATTTGACCCCCTGGACAAACAGCATGTAAGTCATTGTTGGCCAGCACAGATGTCAAACGGTTTTTATAGTTGGTGACAAGGTTAGTTGTCACATTTCGGCAGGGATGTTGGCCCACTCCTGTCTGCAGACAGCCTCCAAATCATTCAGTTTCCAAGATTGTCGCCTGACAACTCGAATTGTAAGCTCCCTCCAAAGATTTTCAATTGGATTCAGGTCTGGAGACTGGCTAGGCCACTCCTGAACCTTGATGTGCTTCTTCTTCAGCCACTCTTTTGTTGCTTTGGCGGTGTGCTTAGGGTCGTTGTCCTGCCTTTCACATCATAAGAATTTATAAAAATTGATAACCATCGGATGAGGAAAAACAAGTATATGACCCCGTACCAAACAGCAAGTATTCTGGCTCCTACAAGCAAGTTAGTCTTTCTTTAAGACACAGCCCCAATTCCAACCAATTATCTACATCAAATACACCTGCCTCACCTTGTTACCTGTATAAAAGACACCTGTCAACACCCAAACAACCAGCATCCAACATCATCACCATGGGCAAAACCAAAGAGCTTTCTGCGGACATCAGGGACAATATTGTTGATCTGCACAAGGCTGGGATGGGCTACAAGAGAATCGGAAAACAACTTGGAGAGAAAAGATCAACTGTCGGTGCAGTTATCAGGAAATGGAGGAAGCACCACACCACCACCAACCTCCCTCGGTCTGGGCCTCCACACAAGATCTCGCCTCGTGGGGTGTCCCTGATCATGCGAACGGTGAGGAATCATCCCAAAACCACAAGGGGGGAACTGATGGATCAACTGAAGGCAGCTGGGAACACAGTTACAAAAGAAACGGTTGGTAATACACTACGCTGTCAAGCATGGTGGTGGCAACATCATGCTTTTCAGCCAAGGGGACGGGACAACTCCATCATATTGGAACAACATCTCCTTCCCTTAGTGAGAGAGCTGAAGAGGGGTCGAGGATGGGTGTTTCAGCACGACAACCACCCTAAGCACACCGCCAAAGCAACGAAAGAGTGGCTGAAGAAGAAGTATATCAAGGTTCTGGAGTGGCCTAGCCAGTCTCCAGACCTGAATCCAATTGAAAATCTTTGGAGGGAGCTTAAAATTCGAGTTGCCAGGCAACAACCTCGGAAACTGAAAGATTTGGAGGCAGTCTGCAGACAGGAGTGGGCCAACATCCCTGCCGAAATGTGACAACAAACCTTGTCACCAACTATAAAAACCGTTTGACATCTGTGCTGGCCAACAATGGCTTTTCTACAAAATATTAACATGCTGTTTGTCCAGGGTGTGAAATACTTGTTTTTCCCTCATCAGATGGTTATAATCTTTTATAAATTCATATGATTTGATTTTCTGCAATTTTCTTTGGGATTTTGTCTCTTACTGTTAGAATCTACATATGATTAAAATTATAGATCGTTGCATTCTTTGTAAGTGGGCAAACCTACAAAATCAGCAAGGGGTCAAATACTTATTTCCCCCACTGTATAAATAATTTATAGAGCAGAGATATAATCACTGTCCAAAATGTGGACTTCCAGACCATGCTGTTATTATCCAATGATCAGTTGCTCACTCCTTTATCCCTGAATGTCATAATTTGTTCATAAGACTTAGGAAGGATTAGAGGAAGTTAAGGAGCCCTGTTGGGGGGATCAGTTGTTGCTACAAGAGACTTCAGGGGCCCCGTACATTTCATCCTAGACTAGGGTGAAATGTCTGGTTCACCCAATAAGATGTCCAGGTTTTGGACCAAAGGCTCAGTTTTTTTTTTTCTGTCTTGCTCTCAAGGTTTCTTATTGAAAAAGGAAGAGACAAATTATGCAGAGATATGATCACTGTCAGATGTCGCAATCAATTGCAACGTGGGAAAAAACTTTACAAAATGTACTGTTTGCATCATTTCTATGATCCTCTATTAGCTCAATAAAGTATTTGAGGAGAGGACAGCTGACATCTCTCTGACTGAATTATGAAAAGCAAAGGAACTGTTTTAAAATGGAATTGTGATTGAAAGTATGCCTACCTTTAACCATAGTTTCCTAAAAACAAACAGGTGTAGTCAGCACTGTGTTGTTGCAGTAGCAACATAGGCAACTGCATAACGTGGCAACCACAGCAGGGCAATGGAAGAAACAGTCTGTTTGTTGTTCTTAAAGCTACAGTGTGTGATTTTCAGCAACATCTAACATTCAGACTGCAGCAACAGGAACCGCTCTCCCCATGCTTCCCTCCCTCCAACATGGAGGCTGCAATGTCTGCTCTACCTGTCTTGTCAAGTGATGAGGAGGTTTGTTTACATTAGATCACAGCAGCAAATCCATAAATCCTAAAACACTGTTGTCTCATGTAAATTGACATTGTATTATCAAGTATAAAATTTGGAGATGAGAATGTTTTGTGGATTGAACACTGTTTTAGTGAAGGAGGCATCAAAGAAGCTTTTTTTAAACAAAATGGAAAATAGAGAAAACAATTTTGACAAAGAACAAAGATGTGAATGCTTTTAAAGGTTTGTTGGTGTCCGGTTTAGTGAGTGTTTGTTTGTAGAGGACTTAAATGCAGAGAAAGAAGCAGAGATGGTTTCTTGCAGATTTAATGATGAAGTTGGTGGCAACAGAAGCATGAATGTGGACTAAACAGACAGGGAACTCAGGAACCAAGACAAATAGACACTTGGGATAAACATACATATAATATGAAGAGAATCAAACACTGAGTAACTGCCAGTGTTATTTTTAAAAGCCATATTAGTTTAGTCTTTGTTTTCGTCTTCATGACGAAAACTATTATTATTTTTTGTACCACTTTTGTCATTACTATATGTGATAGTTTTGTCAAGTACCGTATTTTCACGACTATAAGGCGCACTTAAACGTCTTTTTTTCCCCTCAAAATGTGCGGTGCGCCCTATGGTGCGGTGCGCCCTATGTGTGTTGTAACTGCGACTTTTGAGACAACCTCATTGAGGAGATGATGAAAGAGTGGCTGAATGTAAGGAGACCAGCTGTTTTTTTTCCACTCATCACCATGAATCTGTAACTCCATGCTTGCCCATCTCACAGCTGATGTGAAAAACATGGGGAAACAAATTAACCCTGTGCTCGCTGTTCAACCGCTCAACATCGGTGTGAACCGGACCCAGCAGGTGCAGCAGAAGCAGCGAGTTTACATGCAAAGTCAATGGTTGACGCGCGTATAGGTGCAGCAAAAGGTCCTGCAGCGCGTTTTGAGCCGCAGGTGCAGCACGTCGGGATCGTTTAAGCATCTGACGCACCGCCAACGCGCTGCTGCTGCTCGAGATGGAAAATTTTAAGTTTTGCTGCTGGACGCGCCGCATCAACCAATCAGAGAAGCTGATCTGGGAGCTGACAGCGAGACAGACACTGCGCTCTGATGAAAGAGGAGATGATGAAAGCGTGGATGAGCGAGGTGTAGCCTATGTGAGGAGACCAGGTGTTTTTTTCCACGCATCACCATCGCTGCGTGCCCATCTCACAGCCGATGTGAAAAAAAAAGGTGAATCAATAAACGCTGTGCTCGCCGTTATCCCGGGGGTCTGACAAAGGAACTTCAACCGCCCAACATCGGTGTGAAGCGCCCGTTCAAAGTAAGGCTGCGAGCGGCGTGGGAGCGATGGATGACCGACGGAGACCACAGTTTCAGGATAAGTGAAACGCAGCGCCGGGCAAGTTACGCCACAGTTTGCGGATGGATTGTAGATGCTTGGAATAACGTGTCTGCTGGCTCTGTTCTTCAAGCTTTTGCAAAAGCCGGCATTATTTCTGAGGAGCCGCGCTGCACGGAAAGTGACTGACAGCGCAGAAGGGGAAACTGGCATGTCTGATTTAGCGCAGCTGTTTAATTCAGAAACAGAGGATGATGACTTTGATGGGTTTGATTAATACTTTGTAATAAATACATGAATAAAGCACAATCATACTCAGTTTTGCTCCCGCTCTATTTTTCTACCTGAAAACTTAATTCAACAGCAGCCTCTGAGCACGTCTCCTCCTCTTCACCGCGGCGGCTGGCAGGTGTTTTTTCATCTAAATAATCTTAATCTTGCAGCTATATTTGCTGTGATCAGTGGGAATAAAGTAGTTTTAATATGTTTTTAAGTGAGAAAGTCCACCTGAAAACGTCATAATTGCAGTCAGTTCATCCAGAATATCTATTTCTGTCGGAGGCGCTCAGACCCCCACATACCAGCGGTGCACCGACAGCAGAAATCCTTTCGTTCACCGCAGCTGCTGGCAGGTGTTTTTCATCTAAATAATTGAAACTGCAGGCACCAGGATACCGGTAATAAAAGCGAACATATTCTGTCGGCAGGTTTCAGGATTTTAAGTTAATTTAGGAGTGACCACAGCGCTGTGTCATCTGCGATGTGTCTGTCTCACGGCCAGCTGCCAGGTTTGATTAATACTTTGTAATAAATACATGAATAAAGCACAGTCATACTCAGTTTTGCCCCCGCTGTATTTTTAAATACGCAGTAGAGGTATTTAAAGGTAGTAGAGGACATGTACCTGTATATAAAAAACGCGCCCTATAGTCCGGTGCGCCTTATGTGTGTGTTAAATACAGAAATGGGACACATAACTGAGAGTGCGCCTTTTAGTACGGTGCGCCTTATGGTCGTGAAAATACGGTATTAGTCAACTAAAACTCAAAAAGGTTTTAGTCTAGTTTTAGTCAGTTTTATTTTGCAATTCATAAAACAGTTAACCTTTACAGAGTACTTACATAATTGTCTAATAATGCCATGGCAATCCGGACCTAAATTTCAAGAATATGTTAACTTTAATGTTTAAATATTCAAATGGAAACAGAGAAACTGTTTTAATGACAATGCAAGGAAACATTTACATCATATTTAAATAGATAGAAAAATAACTATATTTCATCGTGGTCTTTATCCAAAAATAAACAGTATGCAATTAACTATTTTCTTTGGATATATTTTAGGGATTCCTTATGGTAGAAATCAAAGGTCATCTGTGGTCATGCAGAATGTGCACCGCTGCAGTTGGGCGGCATGAGCAAACAGGACGCAGCAGCACGGCTGATTGTCTAACAGATTTAAAGGTGCTACGCTGTCCTCATCAGATGAGGGATCATCCAATAAATATTTAAAAAGATCTTTTGCCTGAAAAAGTGGGAAAAAGAATTAATGCAATGATGGACAGTTAATGATTAAAAAAAATGTGTATATGGACCTTGGATAGGTCATTATTTGTTAATTGTTTAAGGCAGTACGAATGCCAGACTTTTATACAACTTGTGAAAAACTGTAAATGGATAAACATATACTAGCACCTAATTTTAGTTTCAGTTAGAAAAACTGGACATATATTAATGATTTCTTTTAAAGTGCAAAGTTGGAATTTATGTAGAGAAATTAATGCATTTAGTTTTAACAGGTTAAGTGACACCAGCCTGGAGAGAAATATCAGCTGTGCTGCTGTCATCAACACCTTTGTTTATAGATGTTGGAGATTGGCCTGTTTTTCCAATGCAGTCCTGTTTTTCTGATTAACTGGCTGGATGCGCTCTCTTTATCCTCTGACATGGGAGCTTGTCTGCCTGGCTGTGTGTTTCCTGGACGGGGCCACCTTTTACAGCTGCTTTTTGTATCTCTGCTTCTTTCTCCTTGAACCCCAGTCGGCCTCGGCAGATGGCCGCTCACACTGAGCCTGGTTCTGATGGAGGTTTCTTCCTGTTAAAAGGGAGTTTTTCCTCTCCACTTTCGCTACAAGCATGCTTAGAGTGAGGGATTTCATCCAAGTCAATGAGTCGATACAATTAACTGGTTTTCCTTCGATAGAAAACTTTAAATTAATTTGACTGTATGATCTGGTGAAATGCAAAATATCTCTAGATGACATACGCTGTGAATTGTCACTTTATAAATAAACTGAATTTAATTGAAAAGTTTAAAAGTTCTCATGTTATTTTGAAATCTATTACTGCTTTTAAAGTTATCATTATTTAATAAATTGAATTGTATTTTAATCCATACACTGTAATTTCTGGCCTATACATCATGGTGGATGACTGGTTAGAAGCTCGTTAAATAGAGGGCAGGAGCACGTGATCATCTGATCCAGGAGCAGGTGGATCAGATGAACGGTAATGAGAAACTGGACGGAGTTAGAAAGGTGAATGAAATGAGTAATTAAACCAAAGTCAATAAAGTAATAAAGCCAAGTGATTAAGCCAAGTCAAAGTAATATATTGATTTTTCACATCAAGAAGAAACTGGCTGGCTCTCAGAGGTGTGTGGTTGTTGAGGAGATCACATAGATATGATGGAATCAGACTCTTTAAAAGTGATTAATCAAATTTTTATATTCATGTGATTACAGAAGAAGCCATTGAAGAGACTGGAGTTATGTGTTCATCCTTCTTTGCACCTATTTAAAGACAAGCTGCAGTGATGAACTA
Organism: Cyprinodon tularosa; assembly: GCF_016077235.1. NCBI lineage: Eukaryota > Metazoa > Chordata > Actinopteri > Cyprinodontiformes > Cyprinodontidae > Cyprinodon > Cyprinodon tularosa. The sequence goes on from NW_024038357.1 coordinate 35,553, forward strand.
TTTGTAAACGCTGCAGGGATGACTGATCCAGCTCCACATATACAGGGTTACATTAGTCCAGATAAGAAGGGATTCATGAATAACTAATCTAAAATAGGTTTATATACAAAAAAACCTCAATTGTTGCACTTGAAGATGTTTTACCCTTCATTTGAAAAACTTTCTTCAGACCTTCTGAGGGAGAAGTTCCAGTATTAAATCTGTTTGAAGAGAATCACCAGAAATCACATCAAGGAGGGCTCTCCTCTAAAGACCTTAGGTGTACTGGATGATTGAAAACCTTCACCAAGAAGCTTGAAGGACCTTCTTGAGATTCCTTTGAGGAGATAGAGGCTTCACTTTATCAATGAGCAAAAGTTGACAAAAGCTTTACTTAATAACAACTATATTCAGTTGATCCAATTAAAGAGAACTAGAAACTTTAGAACGTTTAGAGACTTTTTAATTAGGAAAAGGAAAAATACCAACATGAAAAAAATCTTTCAATAGACAGTCTGAAATAATTCTATTCAACTAGAGCTAAGATGTTGGTTTGCAGTGAAGCAAGTGTAAAATATAAGAGTAAGTGGAGTTAAAACAGTTTAAAAGGTCTGCAACACTTATTTTACAGAATAGATGCAGGTTCCAAAGGAAGGAATCATTAAAAATTGTAAAAAGGCTCTGAGGACCGATAACATGCACACTTTATCTGTCACAACTTTTTTATTGCCCGGTATGATATTTGAAATCATCACAGGCAGATCAACTGATAAACAAGAATCATAGATACTCTTTTTTCACATTTCCTGTTCATATTCTGCAGTTTCAGCCGTTGTCATGTGATCAAGTAGAACCATATCTGTGGAGCCACACAGCAGCTGAACCATTTTATTGCCGGATTTAAAGATGGGTCGCACTTTCCTCTGTGTGCTGGGCTTATTGTGTAAGTACATCACTTTTCCCCTTTGAATTGTGGAGATAATAGATCATCTTTAAAGTCTCAAGTACAGAAAACTACAGCTTTGAAATACTGTTCATATTTAATAACTTCACTTTGGTCCTGGAAACTTTGAACATGTCAGGAATGCCTTCATGATAAGATTTTTGGACCTTTTCATTTACTGAAAATGTTTAATCCTAATTGATGTAATTGATCATATAAAATTTATATAACAGGAAGAATTTATATTTTGAGTTTCTCACTACAATTCCAACATTGAACAGCATCAGCACCTACTGATCCCACATTTGAATGATATATTTCAATGTATGAAGGTAGGAAGAGGTGAAATGTTGATATATATGCATAGAAAGCAGCCAGTCTTGTGGCTCCTGTTGTCTGAATCCACTGTTATATTGACTCTATTTCATAATCAGGAAATGAGGAACAACTGAGGACATCATTTTTCTGACATCACCAGAAGGGCTGTAATCTGAGTTTTCCTCCATGCTGTACGACTCTGACACCTGCTGTTCCAAACTGCTCTCTGCTTCCTCACCTTAGATCAGACTCAGAGCCTCTTCATAGTAAACTTTGCTGCCAGAACTTCAGTCACTGAAACTGCAGCTCGGATGATTTTATGATCTTCTAGGGATTTCAGTCTTGTTTTTGTCAAGGTCAGACATTCTGTACATACGCAATATGAAGTCCATGAGGAACAGAGGTCATATAGAGGTCAATAAGAACTGGTGTTGCGCAGATGTCATTTTTTGGCCCCGATACCTGGCTGTGCAGTATCGGCCGATACTGATACCATAATAATGTAAAATAGTTGCCATCATGGCTTTGTCAAGCTGCTGCCTACCTTTGTGAAGCAGGAAAAAATCTAATACAAAGTGAATCCAGTAGAACTTTTTATTGCCTACCAGGAGTGGGTGACAATAGCTGAATGAACTTATGGCTTTCAAAATGGTATCGGTGCCCTATTTGTTGGTACTCGCCGATACAGATACCACCATTTTAGGGCAGTATCGGGGCCCCGTCCGATACTGGTATCGGTATCGGTGCAACACTAGCCTAAACACAGAAAGGACATCCACACCTAAAATGTAATAAAGTGTGTGTCATGATGGGTTCACTAAAGGAGACCCAGTTATGCAGAACACCACTGACGGACACAAGGATGAAAAGTTGAACAGTTTATTAAAGCGCAACACACACAGAATGTACTGATTCTGGTTCTGGTCTGGGTTCTGGTTCACCGCAGTCTGCGTGAGAGACAGCACAGTTAGTGACTGCTGACAGGGTTTGATTTCCACAGGTTAACTGTTTGTACCTTGAGGGTTCTTGAGGTTTACTTAGGGAGAGTCACTGTTGGTTCTGGAGAGGGGTTTGTCAGCAGAGTCCGTTTGCTGCTTCAGCGTCTCGCGTCTTAGCTTGAACAGACCTTGGCTTGATTTCCCAGCTCTAGTCCAGAGCTGCTTGGGGGTTCTCTGTGAGTCTTCAGGGTTTGGCTCAGAGGGTCGGCTCGGCAGGTTAGCTCTTCCTGAGCTTTCACAGAGGAGGCACAGGTTTCCTGGAAAACAGAGACAGTAGTTAGAATCCAGACTGGATGGAGATACACTGAGAATCTAGGCTTTAGCGCTGACCAACTGGAACAACACTGCGGCGTTGAGGCAAGGTCTGAAGACAGCTTATATAGTGGATCCTCTGATGGTCTTGATGAGCTGCAGCTGTGCAGGAGGCTCCCTCAGAGGATCCACAGCGGACTCTGCTGGAGAAAGATGGAATTTCTCCAGCTCCCAACAGTGTGGTTGGTTTGCTCATTCAAATTCAAGCACTTAAAACAAAATAAACCCTGATTTGAGGCTGTGAGCTTCAGATACTGGCCAAGACTCATTGGACATTCAAAGACTAACAGGCTCCTCTCTCTGCAGGAACCTGGGCTAAAGTGATGGGATCACAGACAGATTACATAGATGCTCCATTTGACCCACTTTACTGAATGTAAAATACATTTAAAAGATAAAGTTCAAACTTGGGCTTTAACTCCATAAGTAAAGAAGAGATGCAGCAGTAGATTTATGATGTTTCTTTACTGTGGTTTTGTTTCCTTTTGCTAACATCTCACAGAATGTCCTTCCTTCTTTTTTCAGGTCTCAGTTTCCTCCTCTGCTGTGGAAACAATCCGGGTAATAGAACATTCTTCTCTCTTTACTGATTACTGGAGCTGAGAAGCTTGTCTGAATTCTTCATTTGATTCATTCATGATTCTCGTCTTCTGCTTCTGCATCATCATGTCACACAAGTAACATTTTCAGCAGAGAAACTCAGACATCTCTTTCCTCTACCTATATCCCATTTATTGAGATGATGGTGGTAGAATTGATTTAATGAGAGTCTGAGCCTCAGAATCACTGACTACAGTGAAATACTCTGATGATCATCAATAGATGTAAACTTTGATTTTTGATTTATTCTGTTGCCTTTGGATCATCAAAACTATAAAGATGGACCAGAGAAAAAAAAGAGTGGAAGGTTGTTAGATTATAATTATCTTTATTGTCCAGATGAAATCAGACATTTATGTAAAATCAATGGAGGAAAAGATGCAGATATATATTTTCTTGAAATGAAGTGACTCTAAACATTTCACTGTTTCTTTCAGAAAAGATGATCAGATTTATTTTATCTGCTAAGTGATTAAGGTCATTGTCCATTTGGAAGTCATCACCAAAGGTTTAACTTCATCACTGATGATTTAAAATCTAAATTCACTATTTTTACCTGATATCCTTTCATCATGATACCATCTAAATGATTTCTACTACAAGCTTTAGCTAATTTCTCTCAAGGTCCTTTCTATTGTGTTTTATTTATATTTCATTAATAGCTGGAGAAAACAGTCATAGGTTTCCTTAGTGAAGTGGGATTGTTGAGTGTAAGGGCTGTTTGGATCCCAGAAAGATAAAATTTCATAAAACAGATCTGCTCTTTCTTCAGCCTTTGAAGAAAATAGATGATTATCTTTAAAATAGAAACAAAACATTTTAGTGTTTTAATATATTCTGTCTTAGAGGGTTAATACAGAAAAAACTAGGTTACGTGTCTTTACTAATAATAAAATAAACTATTTCTTCTGTTCTCTAAACAGAACCAAGTTCTTCCCTGACTGTGTCTCCATCATGGCTGAGTCCTGGAGCCTCAGTTAATCTGAGCTGTAAGGTTGATCCTCCATCTACAGGATGGAGGTTCTACTGGTATAAAGCTGTTCCTGATCGATCACAGGAGGACTACAGATATGAGCTGCTGGCTGACAGCATCAATGGGACTGTAGAGGACTCCTTCATCATTCATGGACAGAGACACACAGCAGGATATGCATGTAGAGCCGGAAGAGGAAACCAAGAGAATTTAACTGATTACAGTGAACCAAAGTTTGTCTGGTCTGAAGGTCAGTGAGATTCTGTTTAAACTAACAGATTTTATGTAATTAATTCTGTTATCTTAATATCTCTGATTATTTTCTTCAGCAAAATTATTGATAAAAACTATTGTGAAAATCTTGCTCTCATTCATCAAAACAATTTAAATAAAAAAGTATAAAAAAAAAAAACAAAAAAAAAATGGAGGCTGGAAATATATTAGCAATACAAGTTTTATTGTTGAATCTAAAGGCTGGATGGACAGGGTTCCAGAAAAAGTGAAAATAAATTTAATTGCTATTTGAAAGAAAATGTGACTAATTTCATAGCTTGAGTTCTTAGATTCTCAGGATTGAAGATACACCAATGCTCCTTCATTCACATCTGTGAAATGATCTGATGAAAGGAAAAATAAATCCTTTAAACAACAACAAAAAAGAAATTGTATCATTTTTCTTTTTTTTTTCTATATTTTAGATTCTAATCCAGCAGCGTCTCTCACTGTGAGTCCTGACAGAGAGGAACATTCACCTTTTGATGAAGTCCAGCTGATCTGTGAAGGAAGCTCTGCTGAGTGGAGAGTGAGGAGATTTATAAACTATTATGGTTTAAGTGCAACTAATTGCTCCTTCTGGGAGAAAATGACTGGATCTGTTTGCACCTTAAAATATGACTGGAAGTGGGACCCTAAAGCAGTTTACTGGTGTGAGTCTGCATCAGGAGAGTTCAGCAATGCCGTCAACATCACTAGTACGTTTATTTCCATGTTGTTTTCTCCTGAGTCCTGGAGGTTTTCTCTTTACTTTTATTTTCTTTTACTATTTTTATGAAGTTGACAATTTCAGCAACTTATTTGCCTATTGTTCTGTTTAGTAGTTATGAACTATATAGCAGTCATTCCGTAAAAATTCAAAAAATATCCACTGGACTTGGTTTCCAAGATTTGAAGACGTTTCGCCACCTCTCCAGGAAGCTTTCTCAATTCAAATGTCTGGATCCGCAGTCTTGTATCGCTTGGAAACATGCAAATGGTAACCAATGAATGGGTCCTTTGATTCCATCGTTAATATCTGAAACCTGTTAATGATTCTGAGGGTCGGTCGTGAAACGGGGGGTGGGGGGGTGGGGGGGGTGGGGCTGGGGGGATTGTCTCCTGTAATACCTGAAACCTGTCTATGATTGTTAAGAGTCGGTCGTTAAGGAGGCATTGTTCCCCGGCTGGAGCTGGTAGGTCCCTCGTCCCTCTGTGCTGGGGTGGGGGGTTTGGTGATATCTGGAAGGGATCATGTCTATGATTGAATTGTATATATATGTGTATGTATGTATATATATATGTATATATATATATGTATATATATATGTATATATATATATGTATATGTCAGTTTGATCAACTCTTAGGATTTCGATTTTTGCCTTTTAAAGTTTTGTCTGGTTGTTTTTGTTTTTCTAATGATCACAATGATGTTCAGATCTAAATCACTTCAAGTAGGTCACATGTCTTTACTATTAGAAAAATATATATTTTTTTGGTCCAACAGGAATAAGGGTTTCCCTGACTGTGTCTCCATCATGGCTGAGTCCTGGAGCCTCAGTTAATCTGAGCTGTAAGGTTTATCCTCCACCTACAGGATGGAGGTTCTACTGGTATAAAGCTGTTCCTGATCGATCACAGAAGGACTACAGACCTGAGCTGCTGGCTGACAGCATCAATGGGACTGTAGAGGACTCCTTCATCATTCATGGACAGAGACACACAGCAGGATATACATGTAAAGCTGGAAGAGGAAACCAAGAGATTTTAACTCGTTTCAGTTTTCTAGAGTTTGTCTGGTCTGCAGGTCAGAGTTTATTTTTCTACCAATGATCATGTGTTTAGGCATCACCTTCATTTCAGGATATTTACCAACCTCACGTCCCTCTGATTTCATGTTTAAAGTGTTTACTTCACAGATTGGATCAAATCAGGTTGACAAGTAAATTATTTAAACAAACTTGATGAATCCTTGAATCTCTAAGTGAAAATCAGGTTTATCAACCAGAACTTCATCCATTGTTTGAGTTTATCTCAGATTAAGAAATAAATAAATAAAGTGTTTGGAAAGGGAAAAAATAAAGGAGAGGATGATGGGCTAACCACTGTGAACGCTGTAAAATGAATTCATTATTAATACTTGCAGTATTATTAGTTTCATGATCAACTTTAAATATGCGGATAAAGACTCTTTAGGTTAGTGGGAAAGTCTGACTGTGAAGGAAAACACTGATGAGATTAGTAGTGTGGAAACAAAATCAAAAATAATAATCTTATCTTCTTTAAGAGAAGAAATCTATGGCAAAACATAATAAAATGTTGTAATCTGAAAAAAGAATTTGAATTAATGAGATTTTTTCTTCTCTTGTTCATGTTGATTGTTTTTTCCATGTGGGTTTCCAGATGCTCATCCAGCTGTGTCTGTCTCAGTGAGTCCTGACAGAGAGCAACACTTCACCGATGAGTCTGTAACAGGGAACTGTAGAGGAACCTTTACTCATTCCAGAGTGTGGAGGGCGTACAAAGATGGTCCCATTTGGTTAAGTCATACCTGCCTGGACTGGGAGACGATGAATGGATCCTGTATCTTTAACCTAAAACTAGAAGAACCAAAAAAATCCAGTTTCCAGACAAAAGTGTTCTGGTGTGAGTCTGGATCAGGAGAGTTCAGCAGCTCAGTCAACATCACTGCAGTCGGTATGTTATTATGTTTGTCTCTTTCATTTATTTTAGCAGCTTGATTACTACATGAAACAAGTTGCTCCATTGGTCATATTTTAATCTGTTTTCCTCGTCGATAGTCACAGTTGTACAGATCAAGGCGCGCTCCCGCGACTGGGGATGCATATCTTGGCAGGGATGCACTTTTCAGCATAACACCTGTTCTCGGTCCGCTAATCAGTGACCTCTGCATTAAACTGAAGCCAAGGAATAGAAAGTACAGATACTTGTGTGAAAATGTAATGAGTAGAAGTCAGAAGTAAGAAGAAAGATAAGTAATGGAGTAAAGTTTAGATACCTAAAAAGTTTACTTAAGTACAGTAACAAAGTATTAGTACTTCATTACTTGACACCTCTGTTAACATACTAATAAGGTTTAAAAACATAATGATATTTATACTTTTTGAACGTTTTGTTGTTTCTGTTTCATCACATTTTAAACTCATCTGTAGTTTTAAATTCAGGTCAGTTCCAGAGTTTCCTTTAATATCAGGTTGTTGCTTCATAGTTTCTCAGTAACTGTGTGATCTATACTTTCTGATAAATATCTGATACAGGTACTTTATTGTTCATTTGACTTTTTAAAATGATCTTTTAATGTTTTAAATTGTTCCCTGTGGAGACTGAGATAAAATGCCAAACAGGAATGAAAATAATCCTGTGTTCAGATTGTTCTCACTAACCTCTTCTAAAGGTCTGCAGCAGCTGATTTCTGACTGAAACTTCATATTCTGACTGTTTTCCAGATGGAGATGTTCTCCTGGTGAGCCCCGTCCATCCTGTGACTGAGGGAGCTTCTGTTACTCTGAGCTGCAGACGCAGAGGACAAAATACACTTTCCAATGTGTTTTTCTATCACAATGACAAACTGGTCCAAAATGACAGCAGAGGGGAGCTGAAGATCTCTGCAGTGTCTCAGTCAGACGAAGGCTTCTACAAGTGTGAACATTCAGGAAAAGCTTCACCACAGAGCTGGATGGCAGTAAAAGGTGAGCAGAGCTGAAAGAATCAATGATTGGATTCAGAATAATATTGATATTGTTTGGAGTTATTTTCTCCTTATTTTCAGCAGCTGGAAGTTCTTCATTTCATGTGATGTGGGTCATTAGACCAGTGATTGGAATCGTTCTGATAATTCTGCCTCTGCTGGTGTGTCGGTTCAGACGCTCCAAAGGTCAGACTCTAATATTGTAATATCTAATGTTTCACTCTTTCATTCTCCAAACAGAGCACTCCCCCATGTGGACTAAACTGAAACAGCAACACCTAAACTTAGTGGATGGAAGTGACTGAATAATGATAATCTGAGTCTTTAGAACATTTATAATTAGCTTATTACAGCTAATAACACTTATTCAAATTTATTTATAGTAAGATTTGAAATGGAAAGAAAAAGTCTTTCTATTCAATTACATTTTAGTTTTTCAACTAACTCTACAAATAAGTATTTAGGTGAAAGAAAGCAGTGAGCTCAGATGTAGAGTTACTAACTGTGGCTCTGAACCTGAAGCAGGTCTGTTGTAGCTACAGTTAGCTTTGGTCTCCATGTTTGCAGCAACATGTTTTACATTCAGTTGATTCTAGACTTGAAGTGCTGCAGTAATCAAGCTGAGTATCTTCTTCAAACTGGAAAACAACATTTAGGGCCATTATTGCCACCTATAGATCTCATTGAACATCTCAGAGGCCCTGAGCTGGACTGTGAACACCCCCCAGGTTATTAAAAAGGCCCAGCAGTGTCTTTTCTTCCTCAGAACACTGAGGAGGAACTAAATCTTTCTGTGGCCTCACTAGTTTCATTCTTCCTTCCTGATGTCCTCACTGCTCTCCTCTATAGCAGATACCATCACCCACCTCATGTCTGTCTCCTTCAATTATATTTTTTTAATTTTTTTATATATATAAATGATATTCAAAAATAAATCACTTGGTATTATGTGGCTGTTCCTTCACTTCCACCAAATATCAGACCAACCTGTTGCCTTCACACCTCTATGGAGATTCTTTCTCTCCTTATTCTCTCCATCCTCTCAGCTGAATGACCTGAATTTTGTGTTAAGGAAGTTTAAAGAATACAGCAGTCAAACCACATAGAAATAAGATTAAAGTTTTATTTGAATGATTTGTTGGATATCAGTTATTGACTGAATGCTGCATCTGGTCTAAGTTATCAGATACATCACAGCACTGTAGGGCCGTGGTGGAAAGTAACAAAGTAAATTTACTTGATTACTGTACTTAAGTACTTTTTAAAGTATCTTTACTTTACTTGAATAATTTTTAGGGGGAGTACTTATAACTTTCCCTCCACTACATTTCAAAGTCAAATATTATACTTTCTACTTCAGTCCATTTCTAGGAAGCTGTTAGTTACTTGTTCCTTTTGGCTCAGCTTAGCTTTGTAATCCGTTGTTCTCGTTTTTCTTTTTTTGAAATGCAATTTGAACATGAAAGCGAGCAGCCCTTAAGACTGAATATGGACACCACTGATTTAGATTAGCATGAAATTCCATAAATGTGACAAACTCAGGGCTGATATTATTTGTAGTTTATAACGTTATTATGGCGTTAGTTGTTGCCATGTGGCCAAGTTCTTCAGTAGGATGAGTTCTCAAATCAGAGTTTCTGTTTCTTGGTGGTAATAGAATCAACCATAACCCTCTTTTCCATAGTAAAATTGTGAGGATTGAGTTTGTTTTGTAAATAAGAAATAATGATCATAATAGATGTTCTTATTTTTGTGTCCTTTTTATGCTGAAGTTCTTTACAGGTGGTGTAGAATTTGTAACAGAGTGGTTCTAGGCATCAATACATCAGGTAGTTTCTGAAAGTTACAAGTTCTTAAGAAATGATTCTAAAAATAACACAGAAATGTAAAGTTAGACATTTTTATTTGGATGTTTGAATACTTGGTACTACTAAGTATTACTGTGACTACAAAGTACTACTGTGGAGTACTTCGTCCACCACTGCTGTAGGGTTATACCTGAGTTATTTTCTTTATTTGGAAGAAAATTAAAATTATGTTTATTTTTTTTTCTGTAAAAGGTATCAGAACAGCACAGACTGTCATCCAGGATGACCATCAGCAGCAAGTGTACTCCTCTCTCCTCCATGGTCAGTCTGTCACTTTTCTCTGAATGGTTCCACAAATATGGAATATAGATTATATTCCCATTATATTTTTATCATTTTATCTTTAACACTACTAATGACCTTTGTGTTGACTTGGGAAATTAACAGAAAAATCAGAATGCATTCATTCAAACTTCTATGATCAAATGATTTTATTTTCTTATTGAAGACTGCATTTATAGAAGAGTAAATCTCAATGTGAATGCTATAATATTGCTGTGAATTTATTTCAGTCTAGTCTTATTTAGCTTAATTAGCCACAGATCAACATAGATAAGGATATTTCTAACTTTTAACCCGTTCAAACTCTATTATAAAGTATTGTTGAAGCTCCTATTTATTCAGCTCTGATCATATTTTTTTTTTCTGTTTCATTGTTAAATCATCCAGAATAAATGTTAGGAAGCAGTAATAACCATCAAGCTAATTACAGATGTATCCAACTAGATTCAAATATAACTCAGCAACTTCCCTAAATAAGAATGAGATTTTATTGCTTTAGAGATTTTCTGTCTCTTGTTCTGACTGAGGCATCTAATAATTCAAACAATAATAGCAGGATTGAGGTAACATGTGTGAAATAGATGTAAAGAGGTGGTTCTAATGTTCTGTTTACATCAGTATCACTGACATTAAGGCAGATTAGTTTAACTGTGTGATTTCCACTTTCCTGTAGGAGATCTTGGTCTCTATGAAACAATCAGAGGGTCTGGAAACTCTGGAAATGGTTCAGTATAAATGTTAATAATCAAATAGCTGCTGGAAGCATGGAATTATACAGTAACTGTGATAAACAATGAACTCAATGACAAAATTATAATTTCAGGTCAAGAACAACAGGATGGTACTAATGTGACTGCAGGGTCAGACTAACCTGGAACATTTTTTCTAGAGGGGTGAGTTCACTAAATCTGGAAGTAATCAGGATCAATAGTTTGTAGAAGAGATGATTTTGCTGTTTGACACTGATGCAGGAACTGTTTCTACATTTTTCCTTTAAAAACCTTTGTTTGGTTCTGTTGTTCAATCAGGTCCTGTCTAGACCTAAACATCTTTGATCTGGGTTCAAATCCTTTGGCTCCTCAGAACCTACCATGACAGTAGTATCAGCGGCACCAGGATGAAGTCCAGTCATCTGAGAGTTTTCCTTCTATCCAGCAGCTTTTGTCATTAAGCATCAAAGACTTTATTTCACTGTTTTCAGTTGTTGATTCAGATTTAGTTTCACATTCAAAAACAAACATCCATCATGAATAAATTTCGGAGGAAATGAAAAAAAAAAACATGTTGGTAGTTGTAGAAAGTTAGTTTCTATTGTAAAGAAATGTATTTCCCCATGCTTAGCTTTCATGTTTACATGAAACTTAAACATTGTGTGTCTAATGTTGTTTCTTAGGGGGTATCAAATCGGTTTACCCCCACCTTTCTTTGGGACTGTGTCCAGAGCCTGAACAGGGAAAATATCTGAACAACTGTTGTTTTAACCAAGAAGTCTGACTGGAGTTTTACTGATTGATTCTGCCACAAAACAAGAAAGCCTGGTTGCATTGAACTTGCATTCCTAAAAATTAAATAAAATAGGAAATTTAAGGTTATTTCTTTTGTAAATACTGAAATGCTTCAACATTATTGCAGCTACATCAATTATATTGCAAGCAAAAAGTTTAGCTATTTTATCACACAGGTTAACATTTTGTCATTTTAAAGTGAGCGAAAGATTTTGTTCAATGGTTTTATGTGTTTTAATCATTTCTTAATAATTTTTTTAAAGCTTGCTTTGACAAGGTGTGAGATGTTTCATTGTAAACTTCTTTTTTTTTTTTCTTGTATTATCATCACAGTAATTGAGTTCTCTTATTCTTATATATATATCTGTCTAAAGCAGTACATAAGGAGAAAGAAAAATCATGTAATGTAATAATATCTTTGCTGCATAAGAGGTTGGATGCTTCAGATTTTGGCTAATTCATAATCTGTTATGTATTTTAGATTTTCAACTTGATAAAGAGATAAGTGTTTTCATGTGGCTTTAAAGACTTATTTATTTATTTATTTATTTTTTTTTTTTTTACAAATTTGGTTTATTTGTATTTTATAAAACAAACGTTTTCATCAGTTTTAAAGGATTCTGCTGTAATTTTTTGTTAGAATGTGATTTAAATGGCTGTAAGAAATAAGGAGCTTAGTTAATATTTTAAAAAATAAGTAAAATAAGTTCCCCTTGATGTTGCCACTCCTTCAACAAAACATCTGTACATATTTATGCCAATGTCTCTGTTTGAACTATAAGATCTACCTTTGTAAGTATTTAGCCTAATAATTTTTTTTTTCTATGTTTCATATTTTTTGTTATAATTGTTGTTGGCATTATACACCTTGCCCAGGGACAGCAGTTGAAAACTAGCTTCATAGCTAATACTGACACATTTTTAGAAATGTTCATTAATGTGTACTGTACCTGACAAATAAATGAATAAATAAATAAGCCCTCTGCATAAATCATTACAGATGCCACCACAGTGTGGTTCAAAGTTTTTACAGCTTCCTGAAATCTTTGAAAGACCACACTCTCCTCATTTGATGGCAGTGACGTCCTGTGAAGTTCATGACTGGCGAGGCTCTGAATCCTGTAGTGCCAGAAGCACAATTATATAAAAATAAAATAAAAAGTATATTTTACCTTTGCCTTGTGGTTGGAAAAAAATTATCTCCTATTAATTCCCTTTTACATATATTCATGTAGGTATATGTATACAGATTTATGAGTGCTGAGTTTTATTCATTCGGCCTCAGAGCTCCAAGGCCACAACAAGTCTAAGAGAGAGGGGCTGTTTATCCTATTTTGAGTTTTGGCCATAATATTAGAAAGTTCTCAAAACATTTAGAGTCTTTCTTCTTCTATTTGTTTTTTGTAGAGATGTGTTTTGACACAGACACAACCTTCAGCATTTCCATCATTGTAAGTAAGGAAGACAAACTCTAGCTAGATCAGAACAGGGCTGATTACCGTGCAATAAGGGCTGTATGATGTCTTGTTCTCTCTTTGCAAAGATGTAATAAAATGCATACAGAGTGAAATCCATCGACCTATATATACCCCCCACCTCACCCCAACAGCCCTAGTTAGCAGAATTTAACATAGTTAAAAAGTTTTGGGTTAAATTCTGCTAATATGCACCACCTGCTGCTCAAAATCATACTGCATTAAATGTATTGAGAGCAAGGTATTGTGGGTCATTATCAAAACAATGAGGATCTCTGATAAGGTGACATGTTTCTGCTATGGCCCAAAGAAACAGTTATTATTTTGCCTATGAAGTATGTTTAGGGTTCTCATTTGTGTAATATCGAAGCAGTCAGTTTAAATAACAATAGTTATGCTGTTCTGTTATTAGTGTCGAGTTTTAGAGGTGTTTGGCTTGTGTGAAAGCAAAGTGGGAAATTCTGTTAGACAAGTGCCGTGCAGCGATCCACATTCTGCATAACCACTGATGATCTTCTTTAAATTCTACCATAAGTAATGAAGATTGTTTGATGTTGCAATTCATAAAACAGTTAACCTTTACAACTTTAAAGAACAACCAGATTCTTTACCAGACTGACAGCTCTCTCCTAGATGCTACAATTACTGGGTATACAATGCTGCCATGCAGTTCATCATTGCTGTTTGGCAGAAAACTTTGATGTTAAGAATTGAAATAAACTTTTTTATAAATGAATGCCCTACTTTATACAACAGTGTCATAAAATAAAATAGAAAATAATTACAATAAATGAATAGTTTTAAACATACAAGTTTTCCATCCAAAAGAAAACACTTCTTGATCTACTATGAATTATTCATCACACAAAGATCAATCAATCTTCATTACTCCAAAACAAGCGAAGAACAAAAACAGTGCTCTTTATACTTTAATCCTTAGAATTTGAACCTTTATTATCACTGCTCAGGGGTGAAAGTAGATTTAAATTCATAGAGGACTGATATAAAAAATTACACAAAGAATCAAGAGAAGTGGGTAGGATTTTAGGATGTTTAGGGATTTAGCTGGTCCAGTCTTGTTTGTTGAATAAATCTGTGTTCGACCTCATGGTCTCTTAAAGCTGCAGACCTGGATTTAGTTTGATTAGTTACACCTGGCTTGACATAACTTCACCTGTCGAGTCTGGCTTGGCATTTGTGGTGAAGTCTGTCTTTATTTGTCATTGTGGGATTCCTGAATTTAGCTTTTCTCACACATGCTTTATGTTACGAAAATATAGTTAAAGATTAATTTATATACCTTTTCATGCAAAGATATTGTTTTGAATCGAGTTAACAAGACATTATCTCTGCTGATGTTTGACAAAGTCTCCATGTTTTGAGCGGACAGATAATGAAATAAAACATTTCTTGATGAGTTCAAGTAATGGAAGGATTAGAGGTAGTTAAGGGTGTTAGAAAGTCCATGTTGTTTAGATGTTTTTATGTTGGAAACCAGACATGTTCACAAGTCATTTTTTGCAAGTCCAAGTCAAGTCTCAAGTCTTGAGAGCTCAAGTCCAAGTCAAGTCTCAAGTCTTGAGAGCTCAAGTCCAAGTCAAGTCTCAAGTCTTGAGAAGGCCTGTCGCAATAATCAATTAATCGCACAAAAAATCTAATCACTTGATTCATTTAAAAAAGTGCAATAATTTTCGTGCTTGCTTGTTTCTCCTTGTGTTTTCATCTCCGTCACTGAGACGGTATAGCTTAAAGGTCGCTATTATATCTATGGAATTATCATTATCTTGAACTGCTAAATGAAAAATACAATTAAAAAAAGCACACGCAAAATTTTCTTACATTTACCGGACATTTGTGGTTACAACTTTTCCTAGTTTTAGCAGTAAATGTCTGCTCTTTTATTGAAAATGAGGACTGTGGAAAAAAAAACAATCACAATCCTGCCGTCCACGTAATGTTGCGTCAGTGACGTCAGTGTGTTGCACAGGGAAAAATATGGTTTATGGTTTTCTTTCATTTAAATGTTAGTTTTATGCTTTGCATGTTTGGAGAGGAAGATATGATTTGTTTTTCTTTGTATTTTCTTCTTGAGCTTTGCATGTTTTGATGTTTCTTTTTTATATGATTGTTTTCCTTTATTTTAGACTTTTGAATTTTTCCTGCATGTTGGGTTGTTTTGGTTTGCTTTTCCCTTGTGACAATCCATGCGCACTGGACTGAAGTAGTTGTCTGAGGAGGCGGAGTGCATTAATTGCGTTGCGTAATTGCTGCGCTCAGGTGTGAGCAAGGGCTGATTAAAGCTGACATAAAAGGAGTCTGAAGGAAAGGAGAAGGAGAACGGAATCTGCAGGTGACAGAGACGGACGCGCTGCCAGGGGAGAGGCAGGCGGGATCCGTGCGCACTGATTGCCCAGTAAGAAGTATTAGGGCAGAGGAGGAACCTCGCCTGTAAGTAGCGCTCCCCCTCGCTTAAAGCATAAACAGGAATATATCTTCCGACGGGGTTTTGGCGCGTGGATGCTGGCGTTCTCCTTGCTTCTCTTTTTAGCTGGATCGGTCTGGAAAGGGGTGTGGCACGCCAGGGAGTGGAACCGTGCTGGAGCGCTGCAGAGTCTGTGGATCAGCCAGTGGGTGCTGCAGGCTGATCACTCGCACCAGAAGCAGCATAACAAGCGGAGCCCAACTTCCAGCCTCTGTTTTTTAAGGAAAACTCTTGAATTTTAGGTTTTATCAGGAGAAGAAAATGACTGTTTTATTATGTCACTTTTGCTGTGGCTTTTTGTATAAATAAAACACTTGAACTTGAGTGCTTCACGGTTTGGGTCTTTGAGGTGTTTTTTTTTTTTTTTTTTTTACCTCTTCTGTGTGCGGGTAAGGCGAGCGGCGATCAGTCAAGTTAGTAAAACAAAAAACACTTGAATAAGTGTTTTTACACTGGAATAAAATATTGTTCACAAGTCAGAAATCACGAGTCTCAGTCGAGTCTGAAGTCCTTTAAATGCAAGTCTAAGTCGAGTCTGAAGTCATTAAATATGCGACTTAAGTGCGACTCGAGTACGAGTCACAAACTCGAGTCCCCACCTCTGTTGGAAACTGTTCATTTATACCATAGATATCCATAATAAAGGCTAGATGTCTCGTCGGCGCTGCTGGCCAATGGGGGTCGACGTCCGCACGTGGCGGCCATCTTACCACAGGCAGCTCGCTCATTCGTAACATTGTGTTTTAAAGGCGCATGTACTTAAATAACCATAACTTCCTCAATTGTCTAACTGTTTGGTTTGTTAAACAAAAGTCAGACATGTAGTTATGATACTGCACACTTATGAATAATTATAACCATGGAATTTCATATGAAAAGAACATTGAATAGAACATACAGGTGCAATAAATATACACATGCACAAGGTATTTATGTTAAATCAATATATGCTAATAAAACTCAGTGTACTGAATGGCAACATGATATATAGATATATCTATATAGATATCTATATAGATATGGATACCTATATATATATATATATAAATATGTGTATATATATATAAATATGTATGTATATATAAATATATATATATAAATAAACACTTTTATTTGGGTGTGATTAATTATTTCACAGTCCTAATTTATTTATATTTACATACATACTTTAATAATATGAATATTATTGTTATAATAAAATATGAAATACTGACAAAAAAGGCTTATATATACATATAAATATGTATATATATATATAAATAAAATTATGTATATATATATATATATATATATATATATATATATATATATATATAAATATGTATATATACATATTTATATATATATATATATATATATATATATATATATATATATATATATATATATATATATATATATTTCAATATGTATATAAATATATATATGTATATATATATATATATATATATATATATAAATAAACACTTTTATTTGGGTGTGATTAATTATTTCACAGTCCTAATTTATTTATATTTACATACATACTTTTATAATATGAATATCATTGTTATAATAAAATATGGAATAATGACAGAAAAGGCTTATTGTGTGGCAACCTCTTGGTGTAGAAGCATAATCCAGGTTTCAAATTAAAGGTAACACTTTGAAGTTTCATGTAGACTATTCGGATTATATATCAGGGGTAATTACACAAGAGTTCCTATTTTTAAACCATTATAAAAGTGACATTTATTTGCTATTAAAATTGGTACAATAGTCCCCTTCACAAGTATATATAGATGTAGCATGTTGAAATCCCCACCTACACTACTGTGATGGTATACACATGGAAGACAGAGATTTAAAAAATGACCCAAAAAACATAGCTTGGCTAATGCCCTTTGAAAAGGAAGGTTTTATTGAGCTTCTGTGTAATGTACAAGAGAGCGTTGTCCACAAGGCCATCAAAGCGGACAGGAAGGTAGCTGTGGTCATGTACTAGCGCAGGAATGTCAGCAAACGGGGATGGAAGATCTTCTCCTCCTGCTTACACATTATATAACCTGCAGAAACAAAAACAAAAGTGACCAACAACAATTCACAGTGTATAAGATTGGTATATCAATATGTGATTAAATTTCAATGATACACATGCCCTTTGAAGATGAGCTGGAAAGTTGAAAATGTTTGGCACAACACCATCTTTAAGTTGTCCAAATGAAACTAATACAAACTTATAAAAGCTTTGAGTCAACAACAATCCTGTAATTCTATTATGTCATAGCAAAAGTCTGGCATCTTCCTTTTAATAAACCCAGCAAATTCCTGTAACATAATGTAAGATGTGTTGACAAACCAAATCGATTGGAAATCATGTTAAATTCTGCCTCTTCCACTGATGTAAAGTTGCTGGTTAACGTAGGCAGCTAGCTAAACTGTAACGTTAGCTGCTAACTTACTAACGTTAGGTCTCACTTTGCAGCTTCTTGTTATTAGCCAGCTAACGTTAGGCTAATAATGAAAATACAACAACACTCAGATTATTGTTATTAGCCAACTAACTACAACCACATCCACAAAGATTGTAATTTACACCAAAGATTAATTGTCATACAATCGTTATTGGCGTCAGTAAAACCTATATAATTGACCAATAGTCTCAGCCTTGATAACTTGCGCAAGTAGCCGTGATGCACAACTATGCTGCATGATTAAGTCATTTTTCGTCAAGAAAATCTGCAATTTCGACATGTTCAAGCATCAAGAATAATAGCCACGTTCATAATGTTTGTAAGAAACCAAACTGTTTGTAAATCCGTCAAGAATTCAGTGAGATAAGAGTATTTGTGTTCGTGCTGATCACTCACCTTACATTAGGTACCACAGAGCACAACAGAAAGCCTGCCTGTGGTAAGATGGCCGCCGGTGAGGACGTTTGAGACTTCGCCGTAAGACATCTAGCCTTTATTATGGATATCTATGATTTATACTGTGTTTTCGGTGAGATGTCATATGTCTGACGCTCATGAACGCACCATAGGTGTTCGAAGCTTCATTGAACGCACCACACCTGCAAGTGAGATGGCTGAACGTTTTTCCTGCTGATACAGCAGTGTAAAGCTCATTATTTCCCGTTTTTTTCTTGAAATTCTTCATTTGTATGTGTTTACCTACTGGACTTGCTGTGTGTACATGTCAGAAGGTGAGTTTAATGGTGCTTCGTTCTACTGTATGCTGTAATTTGCATATTTTATGATTACATGTCTAATATTTAGTATTTTATGCTGCTTGATGTTCAGCTACCAAGCTAATTTTCACCATGTTCAATGTGTGCTGTATTCATGCTCATAATATATGAGTCATATGTGTTTCATTGCTAAATACAGTCTTTCACTGCATAAAAGTGAGATTTTCGTCCCCGTAAACTCCCGCAGATCTCACTGATTTTCGTCAGTTTCCGACAATTTGCAAACCGTGCTTGTCCGCGTTTGTCGTGCCACAAATTGTCGGAAACGGACTCTGACGTATGTGGAGAGCGATCAGCTGTACTAATGGCCCTAATTAGCATATGAATGCAGCAAACCCGCACGGCTGGCCAGGTCTGGCTTGAATAACCTACTCAGGCCCCGTCCACACGAAGTCAAAACGAACACGAAACGCTGATATTTTCCAAAACGTTTGCCGTAAAGACGGAGACGTAAAATAAATGTGAGCGTCCACACGAATGCATGAAAACGCTGCAAAATGTATGCCAGGCCTGTAAGTGGCGCTGTGGTGCCAAAGCAAAAATAAGCGACGAAATGTTGGGCATGCGCACTAATATTTATACATGGTTGCCCTGCGGGTCCATTTTCGTGGTTAAGTCAAATTCAGGTGCTGAACTATGTCGTCGATATTGCTCTGTTCTTCCTGGAGATATTCCAGAAGAAGAAGATTCTGTTGTAAGCCCGACAGCAGGGTGAGTAGCATTAGCAGCAACGGCGCCATTGTTGTTGTGATACTGGTCGCGCATGCGTGTTTAGAGGCGACGCTATGACGCATGCTTGTAAAAAAAAATATGCGGTTAGAGCGTAAAGATGGAAACGCGAAAACGGCGTTTCGAAATCTTCCCACTCTGAAGGCTGAATAAAAAAAAGATCGTTTACAGACCCCCAAAACGCCGGCTTCGTGTGGATGAGAGGCTGGTGTGGTGAAAAATTTGTGCGTTTAGGCCAGGGTTCGTCTTCGTGTGGACGGGGCCTCAGTATTGGCTGAAACCACTTTTCTCAAAAAAGTGAAATCGCTCGTGATTGGCAGCAAAACCACACGTGGCCACGCCAGGCTTTAATTTTCTTACTGAGTATTGGACGGAACCACTTCTTTTTAAATCAAGTAAAGTCGCTCGTGATTGGTTGGCATATATATATATTTACATATAAATTTACATATATATATTTATGAATATATATTTATTCATTCATATATTTATTCATTCATATGCTGTGTATTTATGTTATCCTACACTACTACACAATTATTAGGCTACCATCAAGGACATGAATGAATTTATACAGGAAATGAACATTTGCCAGGAAGCTGTTTATGCAAAGAAAGAGCTTTATTAAAACACACACAACTATATACAACGCGTATCCAAACACATGCGTATCTAAAAATTACAACTCCGTGAACGGTCCGTTTGCTTCCTCGGGGTTGGAGGTAACTGGCAGCATTCCCTCCGAGGCAGGTCCGATGTGTAGACGCCTACTGTGCGTGGCCCTGTACTTCGGCATCGCTTCTAACCGGGACTGCAGCTTAACACAGAGTTCAGTGAGATCCGGCCTACGAAATGGCGGCGACTGTACAATCCATCCAGATACACCGCCAACGACGCCATCTTCTTCGTCGGACATGAGGCCGACGGTGGCGGACTTCCAGAGTTCCACTTCCTCATCTGCTAGCACACTCTGCCTCGCTTTCAGCAGCTGAAAAAAAACAATGAATCGGCACACTACGTATGGACACAACACATCTATTAATGCACCTGAAAAATAGTCACCAAATAAAGTCTTACCCTCTTTCCTCTGGCCCGACTCCGAGCAGATTGCTTGGCAGCCTCCGCACGCAACGTGTTGGGTGGCTGCATATATCTGAAGCTCCTGCGTACCGTCTGAAAATGCGTCTTACAGGCAGCTGGAAACAATTAAATGAGAGTGATATGAATAAAAAAATCAAACGCAAGTCACAGTAACAAGGAAGGAGAAAACATTAAAACAAGTCACTTACACACAATGTCGTCTTTATCAACATCGTGCAAATCTGGACTTGCTGATATGGCTCCGAGCAAATAGGAGGTCACCGCCTCAGTGTGAGGCGAAAGTAGTCTGTGAAAACAAAATGTACAGCTATGATCGGTATCCATCCGTATCCATTTCCTTTTACCGCAGAATGAAAGCATATTCTTTAAATCTTACCCTTGCTCCGGTTCATAGCGCCTGCAATTAGTCTCCGAGTTGTGAAGACGGCGTACTGCTTCCTGTGAATCACAAAAAAATGCACTTTAATAAAGCTTGTTCTTGCAAGGCTACTATTAGCCGTAGCTTTAGGCTAGGCTGTTATTAGCCGTAGCTTTAGGCTAGGCTGCTATTAGCCGTAGCTTTAGGCTAGGCTGCTATTAGCCGTAGCTTTAGGCTAGGCTGCTTTTAGCTTAGCAGGCAGTAATCGAACATATATTTACCGCTAGCTTCTCTTCTTTGAGTTCGTCTTGTTCGATGCAGAGTCGCCATCGCGTCCAAGAGGAGTTTTACCCCGAAATCCCACATACTCCGCTCCAGACCCCCTGCACAAAGCAAAGCATACATCCTCCTCCTTCTTCCTCTTCTTCTTCTTCTGTTGTTTTATGGCGGATTGGCAGGCCAACGTAAAAGGTGCATTTCCGCCACCTACTGATCTGGAGTGTGGAGTGCACAATTTTGGAAGACTGCGCTATACCCCAAAAAAAAAAGAATCCTATAACTAAATCCTATTAATTGTTCCTGTATCTTTTCGATATTTGAATAATATTTCATTAACTCTTGTTTGTCTTATCTCGTTTCCTAACAGTGCTTTTATTGAATTCCCATTAATCCCTATTTTTCTCAACTCTTGTATGAACTTCATTCTCTCCCTTACATACGCAGTACACTAAAAAATAATATGTTGTACTGTTTCTGGATCTCCGCATTTGTCACAATTTCCTGTTTCATGTTTCCCTATTTTAAAAAGACTGTAGTTTAATGCTGTGTGACCTATTCTTAGCCTTGAAATAATTATATCTTTTTTCCTATTTCCATATCTTTTCCTCTCCTTTCCAATAAACTTTTGAATCTGATACAAATGTCTTCCTTTTGACTCATTATTCCATATCGTTTGCCATTTCTTTCGAGTTTCAATTGTAATCAATGTTTTCATTTCTGATTTACTTAAAAATACATTCATTTCTATTTGCTGATGATTTAATGCTTTCTTTGCTAGCTTGTCCGCTTTCTCATTTCCATCTACACCCACATGTGCTGGCACCCAGAGAAAGTATACCAGTATTTTTAACTGCCTTATTCTAAATAGACTTTGCAATACTTCAAACATTAAATCTTGCCTAGTTTCAGATTTTCCACTTAGAAGACTATTTAGCGTAGCCATTGAGTCGGTACATATTACAGTTCTTAGTGGTTGAACTTCTTCGATCCACTGTAGTGCTAATATGATAGCTAATACTTCAGTTGTAAATACTGACACATGATTAGATATTCCTTTTGCAATTTTTATTTTGAATGTCGGAATGTATACTGCTGCTGCTGTTCTTCCAGACTCTGGCTCCTTAGACCCATATACCTGTAGAACTGAATAATATTCTTTACTTAAATGTTGTTGTACTATGATATCAGTTGGTGTATTTTCCCCCCGTTTATTCATTATTTTTTGTATTTGTAAATCGATCACTGGTGTAGAAAACATCCAAGGGGGAATTGCCGGTATTGGAACAGTTGGGGTTATTACATAATCTTTCAAATTCAAACTGCTTGCCTCTTTCTTTACTACCCATCCAAAGCTTTTTATTTCGTTATATTCATATTCCCAACAATCTTTCAGAAGAAGTCTGACCGGATGATTTTCTTTATGTCCTTTTACACTAGCCCAATATCTCATTCTCAGTTGAGTCCTTCGTTGTTCAAGTGGCATTTCTCCCAATTCAACTAGTAATGATACTACTGGAGATGATCTAAATGCTCCACAACAAATACGTAAAGCCTGATTTTGTATAACTTCTATCTTATTAAGTAAGGTTTTATTCGCAGAGCTATAAACTATACTACCATAATCTATGTTTGACCTAATCACAGCATAATAAATTCTCTTCAAAGACTGACAGCTTGCTCCCCAATCAGCTCCTGACAAGCATCTTAACACATTTATTCCTTTTTTGCATTTTTCTATTAATTTCTGAATATGAACTCCAAAACTTAATTTATAGTCCATCCACACACCTAAATATCTCACTACTTTCACTTGTTCCAGCAGGTAACCGTACATTTTGATATTTAAAGTAGGATTTTGTTTTTTATTTGAAAGGCATATTGCATACATCCTCCGCTGTAGAGAGCATGCGTGAGATGAACCAGGGTTTCCGCGGATCAATAAAAATAATTAAAAATTCATTCATTTTTTTTTTAATCAAGGCCTTAATTGGCACTAAAATTATTTAAATATGTTTATCGAAGTATTTATAATTCTTTAATAAAAAATGCTTATAAAAACAATTTCGTCAGATATATTATATCGCTCCAGGTGGAGAAAAAGCTAGAGGATATATATATACGTATATATGTGTGTGTGTGTGTGTTTACATACATACAGGAGTCATGGAACTGTGCATACAGCTCCTTCATATTTCATGTACACTAATAACTTGTGTACATGGTTCTTGTTGATGGCATTAAAATAATTTCTAATAGCATTAAAATAGCATTAAATTAGAGTCACTCATTCCTGTATGAACCCTGTGAGCGCTTAATTTAATATGACATTAAAAAATCCCACCATCATCCAGCATATGTTCAGTTTCTGCCCAAATATATATATATTTTTTTGTAGATTTTTGTAACGGGAATAAGGATAATTCAAAACTGTTTTTTTTGAATGAACTTGTTCTCTACTCCCAAACTCAGCATCTCTTTTCATTCCTGTAATAAGAAGTTTCTTTTGAATGGATTTCATTAAAGTTTAAGTCCCTCGGTATAAAATAAATATTTTGATGGAGATGAGAAATCTGCTTCCTCGTTGGTGAATAACCAATAGTTTGGATCCAATCATTTAAATAAACGGTGTTAGTTTGTTTTTTTAATATATAAGAATTGTGCTATAATTTCTAGTCACCGATCTGTTGCTGCTATATTTTAATTTGACGAACCGGAATTTATCGATGTTCTTTTTCCTGTTTGGTGCAATTGCAATTGCGGATCTTGACCTGGCCGGACCTTATGACCACAGTGTACCAATCTTCTGATGGCTACTTCCAACAGGATAATGCGCCATGTTATAAAGTGAATCATCTCAGACTCATTTCTTGAAACTTTTCCACTTAATTGTGAATTGAGCATATTGACAGACAACATTTTATTTTTTATCTTAAATGCAAATTTTTAAAAAAATAATTACTGCTCTAAATGTATTGCTCTGTCGGCTAAAGATCTGTTTTGGTCTCTATACTTTAATTAAATAAATCAATTCAAGCTAAAATGTGAGAGGCTATACTAAGCCTGATCTCTTTGTATCAGAGATTTTCTTCCTCAGAAAGATGTCACTTGGGGTAAAACCCCCCCTGCAACCCTGGTTTGCATTTGTATAGCTCACAGCATGTTCATTTACATGTTAAAGCCTCCCCTAGAATTCCATGGGGGGGAGGCATGGGGGGAACACTGCCTAAGAAATTCCACGTCAATTTCTGACAATTTACGGGAGTTTTCAACGAAGCCTGCAAATTGCCGTAAACTGCCGCTAACCTGAAGTTCCACGACAATCTACAGTGCCGTATATTGACGAAAATCCCACTTTTCATGCAGTGAAATGGACAAATGACAGTAGCAGCCATTCATAAATGCCCTTTCCAGTCAAACGCAGGCGAATGGCAGCCCACTTCCCTGCAATTCCCAGCAGAATCCCCTCCAACTTCCAGCCACTGCAGTGACCCCCCCTCTTGCATATTCTTTTACTCTGTCTCCCTCCTTTCACTGAATTACAGGGTCTGACCAGGAGATGGTGCCTCTCTTTAGATCTTAATGTCCACAAGTTCTGACAGAATATTTCAGTACAAGGATTGATGTTTAAAAAGGAATTGTAGGGGACCAGTCAAGACCCTTGGCCCTTCCACATCAAGGAAACTGATCACTACCATCTTTGCTCGATGCTGACATTGTTGCGCATACTTTTACACACAATACTTCAAACTGAATCAGATGGGATGCAGACTTTTTCAAATAGTCATATTCATTCGAATACAATATACATAATTTGATAAATTAAAAGCGTTTTTTGAGAAAATCGACCTTTAGGCAGGTATTAAACTTTCTTTCCATTTGATTCAAATACAGAAAATAACCATCAATGGTTTAAAGGGATACTCAGATTATTGATGATGTGTCTTTTGTAAATGTTAGATCAAAATCATCATGAGAAAATCTTATATATATATATATATATATATATATATATATATATATATATATATATATATATATATATATATATATATATATATATATATATATATATATATATATATATATATATATATATACTGGGTGTCTG
>NW_024038358.1:0-47358 GCF_016077235.1 Cyprinodon tularosa
TAATTGAAAATTGTACTATCTGTGACAATATCAGAATCAAATTGAAATTGTTTGAATGAAAATGTTTTGTTTAGTATTAGAAAATTGCTCAGGATATATGTTTAACGGGGTAATTGAATATGTTAGATTGAATATTATGTTTTATATGTGAGAAAAAGGAATTGTATCTCATGTTCTGTTGATTCTATGTGGTTTAAGGCAGGATTCAATCTTTTGGGGTGAAATGGTGCAGAATAGCAAGATTAAGTTGTGAAGATAACCTTTCCCTGAACCAAAATACTGAATTTAAGTTTGTTCTTGAGATTTATGGCAGGAAAGGGGCCCTCAACATTCCACATCGATTCTGTTAAACTTTATCTCATGACAGCCAGATGACCTTAGAATCCAGTGGAGGCCCGGCCGTAAATTAGTTTTTCTGAGTGTCCAAGGTAGCTTCCAATTGGTCAAGCGGAGGCCCTTATACTAAAGGGAAGGACTTATCTACATTATAAAATTTTGTGCACAGGGGCAAAAATTCAGATAGCTGCCACTATTTTGCTTTTGCACCAGCTCTCTCCAAAGACGCGTCTTTGCCTTTCTTTTCTATTTTTCTTTATGTCAGGTAAATTGAATGTATGTCTCTGTTGTTCTGCAGTTTCTGGTGTAGGTTTGTGCATTGTCTTATTTCTAAGTGTATGCATTGTCTTATATTGGATTAAACTCTGTAATTCTGTGACGTCAACACGCAATGTTGGTTTTTATTACCAAACGCAGCTCGCCGAGTGGACCTGGGAAGGGAAGAATGAAAAGCCAACCTTTTTCCAAAGTTAACTATGTTAGAATATTTTCTTCCTTAACAGGAGCTCGGGGAGGAGCCCCGAGCCCCAGGAGTGAATATAAGCGGGACTGTCTCTGTATGTCACTTCAAATGTTCACCGGTATGCATCTCGGGTGGTTGACCTGTGTTTTGCAATAAACAGTATGGACGACGAGATGATTGAAAATGAACACAACGGAGATCTAGTCCTATTGGCAGACATCCATTTAAAATGTAGGCAACGGCATGAAAAAAGAGGTTTCTACTTTTACTTTTATACTTTAAGTAAATTTACAAGCCTGTACTTTGTTACTTTTACTTGAGTAAAGAAGTTTAATCAGTACTTCCACTTTTACCAGAGTATTTTTTAACACAAGTGTAAATGTCAGTTCTTTGTTTTAAGCTGAATCAATGCTGTTACTCCTTCTGTACAGTAGGGGGTGCTGTAGCTCAGTTGGCAGTAAGCTGCATGTGAGTAAGAAAGTTTGTTACCTTCCTGTCAGTCAGTGCTCAGGGCTTAATATCCCACAGACGAGAGGATGAAAGAAGGCACCTTTTTTGTTTGAGTTGAGGACTTGGTGCATGTTTGTCTGAATGCAGCTTGATGAGGCTCGTTAGCAGCAAATTTTTGGACCTACAGCTAAAAACTTTGCAGCCCTTGGACAGCGGAGCGAGGTACAGGTTTAAGACTTTTTGTTTACAAATTTTGCACTTTATGTGATGTTTATTTTGTTCTGTGTCAAAGAAAGGTATCTAAGCAGATGTATTTTGTGTTTGTTTGTTTAGTTTTCACGGTGTGAACTTATTATGAATCCATTAAATGGAAAACAACTCCACCCGTCGAGGCTCTCCGTTTCTTCTTTGGTCTGAGGGACTGCTACAGTGAAAACTCGGCGCTGAGAGAAAGCTGGCCCCACGGTGGAACAACGCAAGCCACATGTCAGCCAAGAGAGACTACTCCAATCAAGAATAATTGCTACCATCACTGCTCTTCATATCAAACTCTTTGCTGATAAAGGCACAAAATGTTGTGCCCCACGGAAGAACCTGAAAGCATAGAGCAGCAAAAGGTGATATCCAGTAGTCGTGAAAGACACTTAACTCAAAAAGGAAAAGAAATGCATGAACAGAACATGAAGAAAAATGAAAGAGCATTTAACAGAGCATACAATTCTTGGAAGGAGTCAGCTAAAGAAATCAGAACAAAATTGAAGGCTTTCTGCTCATCTGAAAATTTAAACACTGTCAGCCATGAAATCAGAGAGAAACATACGAAGGTGCAACAATACTATGAGCCCATCCTCCGCAACCAAAACATGACCCCTGAAATAGTAAAAAGAATGGATGCCTGTACAGTGCTAACAACAGACATTTGTGAGATCATTGCTAAACGACAAGAAACTATTGATCAGCCCTTTAATGATCATCTTGAAAAAGAAAGGGTTAGAGTGATGCTTAACAAAAATGACTATGGTTCTGTGTTTGGTGATACAAAAACTGAAACATCGTTTCAAGAGGGCTCAGTTGCATGCTCAAAGACAGATTCTACAAGCAGTCGTGAGGCAGAGGCTGAATTTGCAGCTAAAATAGAACAAGCAAAGACTACACAGGAAATACTTTCACAGCAAATTAAAGTCAACCAAATGGAGAATGAATGGAAATTAAAGGAAAACATGGCATTGGCAAAGTTAAAAGAAGAAGAAGTGGAAACAAAGGCAAAGCTTGAGCATGAAAAAATAAAGCTGCAGCAGTTAAAGGCAGAAAGTGAAGTAAAAATAGCAGCTGCACGTGTAAGAGCCTTAAGCGCATTAAATGACATTGAAAGCTATGATGCTGCATCCTGCCACAACTTTGAAAATGTTTTAAATGATCCTGTCAGGCAAACACAGTCCGCCTTAAATCCACTGGCTCCATCATTTAAGCATCACCACACCATTGCAGGACGAGAAGAACCCAGCTTGGTTGAAGCTATTGCCAGTTCCCTTACTGTAAACCAACTTCCTGTACCAGAGCCAGGTATCTTTAGTGGTGACCCTCTAAAGTTTGTTGACTGGAAAATATCCTTCATGGCACTAATTGGCAACAAACCCTTACCTGTATGTGAGAAAATATTGTATCTAAAGAGTTATCTTGCAGGTGAGGCAAGAAAGGCAGTAGAGGGATATTTTTTCCGTAACTCTGAGCAGGCATACCAGGGCATCTGGAACGTTTTACAGGAGAGGTATGGCAGTCCATTTATTGTTCAAAGAGCCTTTAGAGCTAAGCTAACAAAATGGCCAAAAATCCCTGCTAATAACCCCTTAGCACTAAGAGAGTTTGCAGACTTTCTCCAAAGCTGCACAGAGGCTATTCCACAAGTAAAGGGCCTAGAAATCCTCAATGACTGTGAGGAAAATCACAAACTTCTCCAAAAATTGCCTGACTGGATAGTCCAAAGGTGGTGTCACATCGTAGTGGAGGAGCTGGAAAAAACTCAAGAGTACCCCAGCTTCGCCCACTTCACTCAGTTCATCCAAAAGGAAGCAAAAGTAGCCTGTAATCCTGTCGCTTCACCATTTATGATTAATGAAAAATCCGAAGACAGATCATTTAGAAGAGCTAAAGCTTTTCAGACAGCTACACAGACAAAGTCTACCTTGCCAGCAGCAGTTACTCTTAAACCCAAACCTTGTTTGTTTTGTAAAGACAAAATGCATAGCATAATAAAGTGTCCTGACTTTGCTGCTAAGACCAGTGACGAAAAGAAAAAATTCATATATGAAAATCATCTCTGTTTTGGATGTTTGAAAAAAGGGCACATAACTAAGGAATGTAGAAGACGTCACTCCTGCAGTAAATGTGGTCGACGTCACCCCACATGTCTGCATGTGGAAAGGGAAAAGGAACCTGAAGAAAGGAGAACTGAGGACTCTGTTTTCCCAGCAGAGAATGCAAACAATGAATTGCATGAAGTGTTGACCCATTTACTCACGAGAAAGACATCTGCAACGTCCTGCATAGTACCAGTCTTCGTGTCAGCGGTGTCCCAACCACAGAAAGAAATACTCACATATGCCCTGCTCGACACTCAGAGTGACTCATCCTTTATTTTAGGAGATTTGGTCTCAGAATTAAACTTAGAAAATCAACCAGTGCAGTTAAAACTCAGCACAATGACCTCTGTTGATACAGTTGTGGCAAGTAAACTTGCTAGCAACCTGCTGGTGCGTAGCTTTGACTCTGACACCCATGTTAAAATAAAACAAGCCTACTCTCGTGATTTTATCCCAGTTGACAAGTCCAGCATTCCCACAAGAGAAACTGCACTTCAGTGGCCACACCTTAAAGGTATAGCCAACCAGTTACAGCCACTACAAGATTGTGAAGTGGGTTTGCTAATAGGCTATGACTGTCCATCAGCACTAGCCCCCCTAGAAGTTCTTACAGGACAACTTACTGAGCCTTTTGCACAAAGAACCATACTTGGTTGGAGTATCATTGGGTCTAGTAATCCCCACTTAGACAGAGAAGGAAACCAGAGTTATGTGCATCGAATCAAAGTTAAAGAAATGCCCACACCCTCTACAGCTGATGTGCTAAAAGTCTTGGAGTCAGACTTTAATGAGAGAAACTATGAAGATAAGTATGTGTCTCAGGAGGACGTCTATTTTTTACAGCTTCTCAGTGACACAATAAAGCAAAGAGATGATGGACATTACCAGATGCCCCTTCCTTTCAGGGATAACAAGCCACCAGCCCTTCCCAACAACAAGAGGCTAGCTACAGTTCGACTGCACCACCTAAAGAAAAGGCTCAAGGCTGACAAAAGGTATCATGAGCATTACAGTGCCTTTATGAGAGACGTTATCAGCAGTGGTGATGCAGAACTAGTCCCTCCTGTGACTGATGAGACTGTATGGTACATCCCACATCATGGGGTGTACCACCCCAAGAAGCCAACAAAGTTAAGAGTAGTCTTTGACTGTTCTGCCAGGTTTCTTGGTGTCTCACTGAACGATACTCTTCTCACAGGACCTGATATGATTAACTCGTTGGTGGGAGTGCTCTGTCGTTTCAGAAAAGAGAATGTGGCTATCACCTGTGATATTGAAAGAATGTTTCATCAGTTCTTTGTTTGTCCAGAAATGCGTAACTACTTACGATTTCTATGGTGGCCGGATGGAGATTTAGACACAGAGCCTAAAGAGTACAGGATGGCTGTACATTTGTTTGGGGCTGGATTAACCCCTGGATGTGCCAATTTTGGACTTAAGTACTTAGCACAGCAGTACAGGTTAGATTACCCAAAAGCCTCAGAATTTGTGAAAAAGAATTTTTATGTAGACGATGGGCTGACAAGTGTTCCATCTGTCAAAGAGGCTCAGGAGCTCATCACTGAAGCACAAGCCCTTTGCAAACGTGGAGGTTTACACCTGCACAAATTTAATTCTAACCAAAGTGACGCTCTGTCTCATCTTGCACCCTCAGAAAGAGCAACCACAACAGAGTCTCTCAACCTCAAACCTGATACTTCATATGAAGGCCATGTGCTTGGAATCCAGTGGTCAATTAAAAGTGACACATTCAGTTTCAATGTAAACACAAAGAACCAGCCTCCCACTCGTCGGAGCATACTGTCAGTGATTTCATCTTTGTATGACCCACTAGGGTTTGTAGCCCCCTTTTGCTTGAGCGGTAAAAGTATAGTACAGGAGCTCTGCCGTAAAGGGATCGGATGGGATGATCCCATTCCTGACAACCTACGCTCAAGGTGGGAGGACTGGAAAAATAGTTTGGAAAAGCTCAAATCAGTTGAAGTACCCAGATGTTACCATCCACCAGAACTAAATGACATCATTAAAGTGGAGTTGCATCACTTTTCTGATGCGAGTAGCATTGGCTATGGGGCATGCTCCTACATTAGGTTCAAAAGTGATGACAACAAAGTACACTGTAGTCTGGTCATGGCTAAAGCTAGAGTCGCACCTACCAAAGTTACAAGCATCCCACGACTAGAACTCTCATCTGCAGTCATCTCTGCCAAAATCAGTGTAATGCTAAAATCAGAGCTTGAGATGCGCATTGATGGGGAGTTCTTTTGGACAGACTCCCAAGTTGTTCTAGCATATATCAACAATGAGGCACGAAGATTTCATGTCTTTGTTGCAAACCGCATCCAGCTGATTAGGCAGATTACAGATCCTACGCAGTGGCACTATATTGACACAGCTCAAAATCCAGCAGATCATGCTTCCAGAGGCCTTACTGCATCAGAAATCATGAAAACTTGCTGGTTGTCTGGCCCAAAGTTTCTGTGGGAACAACAGATTTCCTTCCCAGTCACCCAGCCAGCTGAGGTGCTGGTGGGAGATCCCGAAGTTAAAGTAGTCAAAACCTTTACAACTCAAACAAGTGAGCAAGACATCATCCTCAGTCGCCTTGAAAGGTTTTCAAGTTGGTCAATGCTACTTAAAGTGGTTGCAAGAATAAAAAGACTGACAAATAAATCCCAGCATGGCAATGTTATTTCAGTGGATGAACGTAAAAGAGCTGCTGATATAATAATAAAACTTCTCCAGCAGCAAGCCTTTCCTCAAGAGCTAAAGTTGCTGAACACAGATGAAAGCCTGCCAAGCTCTAGCCCTCTTTTCCTGCTGGATCCCATTCTAGATCATGGACTTCTCAGAGTTGGCGGAAGACTAAAAAACTCAACGCTTTGCAAAGAACTGAAATACCCAATCATCCTCCCAAAAAACCATCATATTACAACATTGATCATAACTCACTTTTATGAAAAAATTTGTCATCAAGGCAGAAGCCAGACACTCATGGAAATCAGAGCAAATGGGTTTTGGGTGATTGGTGGGAGCAAGCAAGTTGCAAAGCTAATAAACAAATGCGTGCAGTGTCGAAAACTCCGTCGGCCCACAGAGGATCAACGTATGTCAGAACTACCAAAGGAACGAGTCGAAATCTCAGATCCTTTCATTTACTGTGGAATGGATTGTTTTGGACCTTTCACCACCAGACAAGGCCGCAAAGAGCATAAAAGGTATGGTCTCCTCTTTACCTGCCTCTATTCACGTGCAGTCCACATTGAAATGTTAGAGGACCTCTCTACAGACTCTTTCATTAATGCCCTTAGATGCTTTGTCAGCTTAAGAGGAACTGTCAGTAAACTGTACTGTGATCAAGGCACAAATTTCATTGGGGCCAAAAATGAGCTGAAGGAAGCTCTCAGAGAATGTGATCCAAATGCACTGGAGGCATTTCTTGCAGACAAACAATGTGAATTTGTATTTAATGCCCCCTCTGCTAGCCATGCTGGAGGTGTGTGGGAACGACAGATTCGAACCATTAGGAACATTCTCAATGTCACCATTGCCAAATCACAAGGCAGGCTGGATGATGCTTCTCTGAGAACACTATTTTATGAGGCAATGTCCATCATCAATGGTCGACCACTCAGTGTTGATGGAATTAATGACCCCAAGTCACCTGAACCTCTAACTCCAAACCATCTCATTTTAATGAAATCAAAGGTTGCTCTGCCTTCCCCTGGACAGTTTGTGAAGGAGGACCTATATGCAAGAAAAAGGTGGCGCAGAGTTCAATATCTCGCTGAACAGTTTTGGAGTAGGTGGAAAATGGAGTACCTTCTGAACATATCTATAAGACAGAAATGGCACCAGCCCCGTCGCAATCTTAAGGTGAATGACATCGTTATCATCAAGGAAGACATGCTTCCCAGAGGCCAATGGCAACTGGGTCGGGTTGTTGAAGCTCCACAAGAAGAGGATGGATTGGTGCGCAGAGTCAAGCTTCAGGTTGGCAATCGAAATCCAACAATAAAGTGGGACGCAAAACACAAACCTCATATACTTGAGCGACCTATTCAAAAACTTGTAGTTCTTCTAGAAAGTCACTAACACATTTTTTGCTCTCATGTTTGACATATAACAGTAAGGTTGGTTGTTACTGTTAGCTGCATTTTGTTTGTATATTACTCCCTCGAATGTTTGTTGTTAAACTGGAAATCATGTATGAATAGTTTTAGTCATACATGATTTGGTGGGAGTGTAAATGTCAGTTCTTTGTTTTAAGCTGAATCAATGCTGTTACTCCTTCTGTACAGTAGGGGGTGCTGTAGCTCAGTTGGCAGTAAGCTGCATGTGAGTAAGAAAGTTTGTTACCTTCCTGTCAGTCAGTGCTCAGGGCTTAATATCCCACAGACGAGAGGATGAAAGAAGGCACCTTTTTTGTTTGAGTTGAGGACTTGGTGCATGTTTGTCTGAATGCAGCTTGATGAGGCTCGTTAGCAGCAAATTTTTGGACCTACAGCTAAAAACTTTGCAGCCCTTGGACAGCGGAGCGAGGTACAGGTTTAAGACTTTTTGTTTACAAATTTTGCACTTTATGTGATGTTTATTTTGTTCTGTGTCAAAGAAAGGTATCTAAGCAGATGTATTTTGTGTTTGTTTGTTTAGTTTTCACGATGTGAGCTTATTATGAATCCATTAAATGGAAAACAACTCCACCCGTCGAGGCTCTCCGTTTCTTCTTTGGTCTGAGGGACTGCTACAACAAGTATCTGTACTTTTACTCAAGTACGGAAAGTGAGTACTTTTGCCATCTCTGTTTTTTTAAGACTTTGCAACTACTTTTTAAGAACTTTGAATTTTTACAAGACTTAGCATAAAATTTTAAGTCGTTGGGAGGACATTTCCACGACATTTTGGCGAGCCAGCCAGGAGGAAGCACAGATGTCGGACGACCTGCAGGCACCAGTTGGAGGCCAGGAACCCCTAAGGGCCCATTATCCACCAACTTACAGGTGAGATACAATTTGTTATAATTTTCTAAATTAGTGGGGAACCAGCCTCCAGCGACTGCTTGTGGGCGTCAGGCACCACCAAGCTCTCCTAAAAGAACCTAGTATTCCAAATTTAATAAGTATTTTCCAAATTTAATAAGCACTTACATAAGAATATACAAAAGGCAGACTAAGCTGGGGAGCGGTCCAAAGGTATGTGTTTATGAATGAATGGTATGAATGTATATGTGAATGCATGGTTTGTTAAGTATTGATTTATGTTTGAACTATTCTGTATTTGAACTGCTCTGTGTTAAGTTGTGTTGAATAAGTATTGGTAGGCTAAGTGATAGCCAGGCTAAGCGATAGCCAGAGTTTTTATGACTAAGCGATAGTCATAGAAACAATAGTACCGCCCTACGGGAAGCGTTGTCCATTGCCAGTTACCTGGGTGGGCCCCGACGGCAGGGAAAACGTGTGTGCCACTGCAGGAGACAGTGAGGATAGCCAGGCTAAGCAATAGCCTGAGACAATAGTATCGCTCTATGGGGAACGCTGTCCATTTCCAGTTATCTGGGTGGGCCACAACGGCAGGAAAAACACGTGTGCCACTGTAGGAGACAGTGAGGAAAAGTTGCTGTAAGAGCAAGAGGCCTGCAGCGTAAAAAGCACAAGGAGTGCATTGTAAATACATAATTATTTGTCTTGTGTGTCGTTGTCTGTTTGAAGCGTGAACGATTTAATTACTAAGGGGGAGTAAGGGGCGAATAATACTAATAATAATATTAATAAAGCTTAAAAGTTATAATAATAAATTAACAGAATTAATTATTATAAAATATAGTTAAAAAAGTAAAAGAAAAATTAACAGAATTAGTAACTATAAAAATACATAGTTAAAAGAATAAAATAAAATCACAAGGTCCCAATATAAAATTACGAAATAGGTTATAAGTGTTATATGATAATATATATATATATATATATATATATATATATATATATATATATATATATATATATATATATATATATATATATATATTATAAACATATATTATTATAAATCATATTATACATAAAATAAGTTATAGAGTAACAATACAAAATACTTAGTGAAAAGTACAAAATAATATGATAAATTTGTTCTATTAGTGATCCTAACTAAAATTGTACAGATCTAAAAATTAAGAAGTAGAGAAATTAAAATAAAAGAGATCTGTATTGGAGAAAGCAGGATAAGTTAAATTAGATCATTAAGGGACTGTAGAAATTGGTAGGTAAGCACAGACCCCGAGGGTTGAGTGACTGCTGGTTGCCATGGGAGCCAATGTGAGCAAACAGACTGAGGGGCTAACGCCTGCCAAACTGGTAATAATGACACACCCATCTAATAAGCGCAAAATTCAAAAGTGCATGACAGAGTGGCATAAGATAACATCTGGGAAAAATCGCTGGCCTAAAGAAGGCAGCTTTGACCCTTCATGCTGTGATGAAGTGGAGGGAAGACTGAGGGATAAGGATAAAAAACGAGACCGAATGCATTTGCATAAAAAACAGAAACATGCTGAACAGAGAGACATCCTGCGATATTTTAAAGTTGAACACCATAAGAGTCCAACAGCTCCCGACTTTACCGATCATAAGCCACCACCTTATCACTCAACCACCGTAGGGCAATATCCAATATGTGAGAAGCAGGGTAGCAAGGGAAAAATTACAGGACAACTTAAAATAGTGTTAGAAGATGAGGAAGAAGTAGAAACAGTAGTACGGAGCACGCAGCGGAAAGAGTGCGAATATAGTAGTGCGGAGGAACAATCAGACGGATCCTCAGCTGAAGTAAATAGAAGATTACGCTATAGCCGTTCACTACCCCCAAGGCGTCGCAGACGAACACCATATCAGAGGATCCCTACATGCCACTCAGAGCCCAGGACCAGGTTGACATATATGGAAGAGACCAAATCAATGACTGAACGAATAGACAAAGAGCTGGAGGAACTGAGGAAAGAATTTTCACAAATTATCAGCAGGGAAGAAGAGAAGGAAGAAGAAAAAGCACGAGTGAAATATCTAAGGGATATGAAAGAGACAATAAAAAAACAAAAGGAGGAGGAGAAGAGACTAAGAAAAGAGATAGAGGAATTGAAGAGAATGGAAGAGAAGCAGCTTGTAAAAGAAGCAGCCAATGCTGAATACCCAGACCAGCCAAGTCCACAGACTGTGACCGTGATTAATAAAGCAGGAGTGAAAGAGGGAGAAGAGACGGGATGTGAGGAGGAAGGCTCAATAGAAAGTGATGTGACTGAGTGGGAGGATGTTGAAATGCAGGATGAAGGCCCGGACATACTGTCGTCAAAAAACCCATTTAATGAGGGGCCCAAGGAGAAAAGCAGGTCAGTGGCAAAAGGACAGAAGCCATTCGCAGCTGAATGTGACGTGGATCTGAAAATAGTAGGAAGCGGCCCTCGCACAATGCTGACCAGGTCCAAAGCACGGCAGCAGAAGACAGAACAAGGTCAAGGTGGGGCTTATATAGCTCCCTTGCTGTCTAAAGGACCTCATGAAGACAGATATGTGCCATGGTCATTTATAGACATGATCACACTTGCTGGAAGACTGACCCCGTTGGCAGATGGTGCTGACAGGTGGATAGAAAAGCTGGAAAAAATCACTGGAGGCATCAATCTGGCAGCTGGAGACATCAAGGCGCTGCTAATCAAAACAGCAGGACACTCAGCAGCCAGAGAGGTGTTCGATGAAGCCCAGCTTCCAAGGGTCATGACCTCACACCAGTATGACAAGATACCATTCAACCACATAAGACCTAAGGTGTGGGCAGCCTTAAGGAACAAATACCCCACCTGCAGTGATCCGACTAAGCTGAGACAAGAATGTCTGAAGGATGATGAGAGCCCAGCCCAGTTTCTGCACAGGTTTCAACAGAAATGGAAAACAGAGACTGGAAGTGATGGGAATGAGCAGAAGACATCTGGCCCTCTGTTCAGAACCTACATCAGGGAGGCCATGCCCAAAGAAGTACAAGCCAAACTGGATGGAGTTGTGGGGCTCATGAAGATGGACTGGCCTCTGTTCTCTGAGCATGTTATACACTATGTAAACATGCATCGGGCCGAAAAACAGGCCTTTGAGGACCAAAACAAGATGCTGGCCACCAAGTTAACCCAGCTGCAGATTGGGGAATTGTCCAAAGCAAAGAAAGAAAAAGAAAAGCCCAAATATCAAGCAGCACTGACTGTGGCAGCCACACCCCCGACCAAGGGTGCACCTACAGGGGAGGCGGTCATACAAGCACCAGTAGTGTCACCTGTCAACCCTCCGCCCACACAGCAGATGCAATATCCAGCAGCACCACCTGTGGGAGGAGCCCTGCCACAGCAGACCCAATCACAACCAATCCCTCCTATCCATGTGCATCTAAACCAAGGAGGAGGCCCCCAACAAGCAGTGTTCGGAAGAGGACGAGGGGGACCACCCATGTGAGGAAGATGGAGGGGACCACAAGGAGCCCCAAGAAGGCCCCCTCATGGCCAATACCAACAGATGCCCCAGGCGGGTCCAGACATGGGACAACAGCGAGCGAGGCTGCAATGCTGGGGATGCACATGCAAAAGGGACTGCCCCACTAACCCATGGATGGGACCTCAGCCCCCTACCGCTGGACCAGCCACCTATGGAGCAGGACAAGAGTCATACTGGCCATAGGGATGCCCAGAGAAACCTGATAGAGAGGCCGTTTTACCTGTATTAACCCAACGCCCACAAACAGAACCCACCATTGATGTCACTATATATGACAGCCATCATCGCTTCATGATTGACACAGGAGCAGCCTACTCCTGTATAGGCAAAAGTGGAATTGGCCTGCCTCTCTCAGCATCAAAGATTCGAACAGTAGGTTTCTCTGGGATGATCCAAATAATACCCATGACTGAGCCAGTTCCCATGATCATAGGTGAAAAGACTGTGTATGCACAGCTGCTTTACTCAGAAGATACGCTAATTAATCTGCTGGGTAGAGATGTGCTATGCCAGCTCAATGCAAAAATTAAATGTACCCCTAATGCAGTGGTTCCCAAAGTGTGGGGCGCGCCCCCTAGGGGGGGCGCAATGCCATTGCAGGGGGGGCACGGGAAGCGGTATGGATGAATGAAGAAAAAAACACTGCAACCCAGATTTGAGAAGATCTATAGCAAAAAGCAGGCTCACTACAGCCACTGAAAAGATGGGAGGATTAAAGTACAAAGAAAAAACTCAGGGAGCTGTTCAATGTTTTCACTCCATTTTGCACAGAGGCTTTTTTAATGTATAGATTATAGCAAAGTTAAATATTGTTACAAATAAAAAAAAAATAAATATGTTTAAAATAACACTGTTGGAGCCAAATGCTTGATTTATGATTGAATATTTATTTCTAGTTTACTATTTTTGTCTGGTTTTGGTACGATATATATGAACATGAAA
Source organism: Cyprinodon tularosa (assembly GCF_016077235.1). Lineage (NCBI taxonomy): Eukaryota > Metazoa > Chordata > Actinopteri > Cyprinodontiformes > Cyprinodontidae > Cyprinodon > Cyprinodon tularosa. The sequence continues at coordinate 13,077 of NW_024038358.1, forward strand.
TATTTTGGTTTGAAGTATAAGTTGACTGACTTAATTTTGAAATTATGAATTTGTTTAGTTGTGTTTTGCTGCCATTCATAATTTACGTTGTTTCTCGCCTCCGCCCCTTCATTATGGACAGGTGACTGCAGCACCTGGATTATATTGGAGTTGGCTATTGGGGCCGGGTGAGCTTTTGGATTCAGTCAGCGCAGCCATACAGTTTTTGACCGCTTCTGATGATTATTGTTGTTTTCTTTTGAGTGGCAAAAAAGCAACGAAATGAGCCGAAATGATCTGCCTGTCACGTCATGTTGCGGTAAGAAAATTTAAGTTTGTTTTGATTTTGGAAAATAAAGCGTCTTGAACAAGAGGAAAGAAAGTTTGCTGATTACATGGTCACATTAAACAACATCTAACAGATCTCAAGCGAGTCTAACTTGGATGCTTCTGAACCAAGAGCCAAACGCATCTTTATTTGAAAGATTGCGCTATTTTTTCGTCAAAAACTTAACTGCATGAGGAACGCCGGCAGCTTGTAGTGAAGTCAAGTGGAGCACACAACAATTCAACTCCAAGAAAATGGTGCAATACGTTTATGTGCACGGACTGCGGAGCAAATGTTTCCCTGACAACCGGAATCATGAATGAATGAAGCGTATGGACACGCCTACGCACAAAGACGTTAATTAAAATGAGAATTCTCCACCAATGCATTAGTGAACTCAAACTGAACGCAAACCTATCATCTGTGGAAATAAAATAAATCATCAATGCTTGAAATTTCAAAAGAGTATTTCATCTGTGTCTTTGTCTGAACAAAGTGGTTTGAACAAATGAAAATGGATGAAGATGTCATGGCAAAAAGTCTTTCTAAACCTCAGTCACCAGAGGGCGGTGTTAAGCCACGCACGGAAATGGAAGATGAAACTTGTATGGAACTTCAAAAGGAAAAAAGGGTTATTAAACACACTGCAAAGGGTTTGGAGCTGCTTTTGGCAAACACTCAAAAATCAAGAAACTCAAAATGCAAACAATCCAAAAAGCTAATGGAAACAATGAAAGAGCTCATGCAATCAAATGAAAATGCAACTAGAATAAGAGGTCTTTTGGATGAAATGAACAAACTTTGTGATGAAGCATGTGAATGTCAAAAATCACTTAAGAATTTTCTGCCGGAAAAGGAATTTGAAAAGCAAAGTCAATGGCTTAAGCAAACAATTGACAAATGTACTGATTTTGGACAGGATGTGCAAATGTGGTTATGTGAAATTGAACCAAATGTTAAAAATGGATGTCAAAGGACTTTATCCTCTATTGTTGGACATGGAAAGCAACCCAGTGTTGTAAACTCTGATGACATCTGCCCTAATGACAGTGTTTCAAATGCCCCAACATCAAAGGCTAAATCAAAGTCTCGTGCATCAAGCACTTCAGCCACTTCATATGCTCGCATAAAGGCAGAAGCAGAAAGAGCTGCTATCATAGAACGGGTCGCAGCCCTAACTAAAAAGCATGAGCTTGAGGCACAACAAGAACAATTAAAAAAAAGGCAAGAACAACTGGAACTGGAAACAGAACTTGCAGCTGCAATAGCAAAAATCAATGTACTTGAGGCTTTGGGATCAAAACAAGGCTCTGAAGCATCAGATGGAAAGGATGGGATGAATTCATACTTTGAAAATGCTGTTCAGATTCCATGTGCTCATGAGTCTTTACCAGATCAAGTGCAACAGCCACAAGTGGTGAGACCAAAAATTACACAACAAACTGTCAGGGATGAAAATATGCAGTACTCATGGAGACAAGACATGCAATTGCAGAAGAAGACTGTGCAACAACACACACCTGTGATTGTAGAAAAATCTGATTCCATGCCTAAACAAAGAAATGAAAACTTACACAACTTGTCTGAAATCATGGAAAAACAAAACAAAATAACAGAGGCTCTTGTAAAACAACAAAATATGTCATTGTTACCATCGCTCACCATACCAGTTTTCAAAGGTGATCCACTGGAATATCAATTTTTCATGAGAGCTTTTGAGCATGGAATTGAGGAGCGCACAGACAATCCCAAAGACAGACTTCACTTTTTGGAGCAATTTACAACTGGCAAACCACAAGAGCTGGTGCGCAGCTGCCAGTATATGCCACCCAGCAGAGGATATGAGGAGGCAAAAAGACTGCTGAAAAAACACTTTGGAGATGACTATACAGTCGCAACAGCCTACCTAAATAGAGCATTTAACTGGCCAGCTTTAAAGGTGGAAGATGCTGAAGCATTAAAAAGTTTTTCATTATTTCTAAATGGCTGCCTCAATGCTATGACTACTGTGGACTATTTGGAAGAAATGGACCATCCAGCCAACATAAAAACCATAATCTCAAAGCTTCCTTTCAAACTAAAAGAAAAATGGAGATTCAAAGTCTGGGAACTACAGGACCAAAGTAGAAGAAGAGCTAGATTTTCAGATTTGGTGCAGTTTGTGGATAAGCAGGCTCAAATAGCATCTCACCCAGTATTTGGCAGTTTAAAGGACATAACTCCAACTACAAGAGGTAGCTCAAATATGCAGCAAATGCCAAGGGCTGGCAGGGAGAATAGGAGCAAAAGTGGTTTTGTCACTAGTGTAACACCAGTCACAGAGCCCACAACGGAGAGCAACACTTCTCTGGGTACATCTGCTATTAAAGGAGCTAGCAAGCTTTGTTTATTTTGTGATGGGTTTCACAAACTTAACTCCTGCTCCAAATTAATGAAGAAAGAAAAGTTGGAGTTCCTCAAGAAAAAAGGGGTATGTTTTGGATGTCTGGAGGCTGGGCACATGAGCAAAGTGTGTTCTCAAAGGCTAACATGTCAAGTGTGTTTACTCAAACACCCCACCACTTTGCATATTACCAAGAGTGAGGCAATAACTGCTCACAAAGACAATAAAGAAAAATCTATCATAAGTGGTCTGTTGGAAATAAAGAATAAAGAACAAGGATTGATTGACATGGGGGCTGATGAATCTGAATCCATCCTGGCTATTGTGCCTGTTAAAGTGAAAAATAAAAGAAATAACAAATCCATCATGACATACGCCTTCCTGGATCCAGGCAGTACTGATTGCTTTTGTACCAAGGCACTGCTCAGACAGTTACAACTGACTGGAAGGACAACTGACATACTTTTACGCACAATGAATAAAGAGCAAGTCATCAAAACAGCTACTGTGTCTGATTTGGAAATAAGCAGCTTGGACAGCAATGAATACATTGGTTTGCCTGATACTTATATGCAGACGGAAATCCCTGTAAAAAAGGAAAATATTCCTTCAGAAAAGGATCTGGAACAATGGCCATATCTGAAAGAGGTTAAACTCCCTCAAATTGATGCTGATATTGGTTTGCTGATTGGCAGCAATGTTCCAGAGGCATTGGAGCCATGGAAAGTTATAAGCAGCCAAAAAGATGGACCATATGCTGTTAAAACTGCATTGGGTTGGACTGTAAATAGTCCTTTTCGAAAGACAAATGTGACAAAGGATGGAAAACAGATTGTTATGGCTTGTAGATTTTCTGTTGTCAAGCTTTATGAAGTGATGCAACAGCAAATTGAAAAAGACTTCCCAGAGCGTCAACACGAGGAGCGCCTTGAAATGTCACAGGAGGACAGACTGTTCATGGACAGTGTCTCCAAGTCCATTAAGTTGGTAAATGGACATTATAGTATTGGTCTACCACTAAGGAATGATGACACTACATTTCCAAACAATCGATGTGTAGCTGAACAAAGGATACTTAACTTGAAGAGGAAGTTTGCAAAGAACAGCAAATTCTATGAAGAATACAAAGCATTCATGTCGGACATCCTAAACAAAGGTTTTGCTGTTAAATTAACACCTGAAGACAAGGCTAAGACAAGCCAGAGCAGGAAGATTTGGTACATACCACATCATGGTGTTTACCACCCCAAAAAACAGAAGCTAAGGGTGGTATTTGATTGTGGTGCTAGCTTTCAGGGTACCTGTTTGAACAATCATCTGCTACAAGGTCCTGACTTGACCAATAGTCTTGTTGGTGTGCTCACTAGATTTCGACAGAAACCTGTTGCTTTCATGGCTGATATCGAAGGGATGTTTCATCAAGTAAGAGTCCCAGAGGAAGACTCTGACCTCTTAAGGTTTCTCTGGTGGCCAGATGGAGATTGGAGCAAAGAACTTGAAGAGTACAAAATGGTTGTCCACATATTTGGAGCTACATCTTCACCAAGTTGTGCAAACTTTGCTCTGCGGCAGTGTGCAAAGGAGAACTTGGTGGACTTCAACTCAGAAACCATCTCTACAATACTTAGAAACTTCTACGTAGACGATTGTCTCAAATCTGTAGAAAATGACGATGAAGCCCTGACGCTTGCATCAAACCTGAGTACTTTATGTGCCAGAGGAGGTTTTAAGCTGAACAAGTGGATCAGCAATAGCAAAACACTGATTCTCTCCATAGCTGAGGAGAACCGAGCCAAGGAAATCAGAGACCTGGATTTTGACCAAGATATCTTGCCTGTCGAACGAGCACTAGGTGTACAATGGTGCACTGAGACGGACTCATTTAAATTCAAAATTCAGCTCCAAGACAAGCCACTTACTCATCGTGGGATCTTATCAATGGTTAGTTCGATTTTTGACCCACTTGGAATGCTGGCTCCAGTCATCCTTCCTGCCAAACAGATCTTACAAGAACTCTGCCATTTAAAGCTTGGATGGGATGAGAGGATTCCTGAGAGTCTCCATCAAAAATGGTCTAACTGGTTAAGAAACATGAATTTGCTGAAAGACTACAAGGTTAAGAGATGCCTCAAACCTGATTGTTTTGGACAACTGGACTCAGCACAACTCCACCATTTTGCTGATGCAAGCGAAAATGGCTATGGCACGGTCTCCTATTTGAGGATGACAAATAAATACCAACAAGTTCACTTAGCCTTTGTTATTGGCAAGGCTAGAGTGGCTCCTCTAAAGCCTGTAACCATCCCAAGGTTGGAGCTCACAGCTGCAACTGTAGCTGTGAGAATGGATCGGATGTTACAAGAGGAGCTTGAAGTACCTCTCGTACCATCAGTCTTTTGGACTGACAGCACATCAGTGCTAAAATATATAAAGAATGAGACTTCTAGATTTAAGACCTTTGTCGCCAATCGAGTCGAAACCATTAGATCTGCTTCCAATGTTTCTCAGTGGAGGTATGTGAACAGCAGCCTGAATTCTGCTGACTGTGCTTCAAGAGGAGTTTCTGTACCCAGCTTCTTAAACCATGTGACTTGGATTTCAGGCCCAGCGTTTCTTCAGCTACCTGAATCTGAATGGCCCAAGACACCAGATTCAGATTTGATTCTCACTCCTGAAGATCCAGAAATTAAAGTGCTTGTATCAAACGTTGCTGTTCTGGAAGAGAGTGGAAATGCTGTTAGTAGGATACTGTTGTGGTATTCTGACTGGTACCGCCTTAAAAGAGCAGTAGCCTGGATTCTTCGTTTCAAAACTCTACTGGCATCAGCTATTGCAAAGAAAAAGGATATTCTTGGAAATAAAAGGGACAAACAGGAAAAACAAGTTCTCTCTGTGCAAGAACTACAAGAGGCAGAAGATGCAATCATCATGTTCTTGCAGGAAACAAACTTTGCAGAAGAGATGACTGCTTTAAGGAAAGGAAATGCTGTGAAATCTAGCAGCCATCTCCTTAAACTATCACCAATTCTGCAGGAGGGACTAATGAGAGTTGGTGGCAGATTAAGCAAGTCTGCTATGCCATCAGAATCCAAACACCCTGTTATCTTGCCAAAGAACCACCATGTAACACAGCTCATCATTAGATACATTCATGAGAATATTGGACACAATGGAAGAAGTCACACTCTGTCGCGTTTGCGACAAAAATTTTGGATTCCAGGAGCTACTTCAGCAATTCGAAAGGTGATCGCCAAATGTGTTCCCTGCAAGAGGATGAATGTAAGGAAAGGTGAGCAGATCATGGCTGACTTACCAAAGGAAAGGGTCAGTCCAGATGAACCGCCTTTTACCAACGTGGGTGTAGATTTCTTTGGCCCATTCAACATAAAGCGTGGAAGGTCTACTGTCAAACGATATGGAGTTGTTTTTACATGTCTCACTATCAGGGCAGTTCACATAGAGATTGCACATAATCTCAATACTGATTCCTGCATTAATGCAATCCGAAGATTTGTCTCCAGAAGAGGCCCTGTTAAAGTCATGAGGTCAGATAATGGGACCAACCTTGTTAAAGCAGAGCGTGAACTCCGTGAGGCTGTAAAAACTCTAAACAATTCCCAGATTCAAACTGCTGCACTGAAAAAAGGCATCTCTTGGCTGTTTAATCCACCTGCAGGATCTCACCATGGAGGAGTCTGGGAGAGACAAATTCGTTCTATAAGACGAATTCTCAGTGCTCTCCTAAACCAACAAACATTGGACGACGAAGGACTCGTTACCTTACTCTGCGAGGTGGAGGCTATCATCAATGACAGACCAATCACAAAATCATCAAACGACCCCATGGATTTGGAACCCTTGACACCAAACCATCTCCTACTTCTCAAAACAAACCATTCCATACCACCTGGAGTGTTCTGCCCAGAAGATTCCTACAGCAGGAGAAGATGGCGTCAAGTTCAGTACATGGCAGAATTATTTTGGAAGAGGTGGATAAAGGAATATTTGCCCGAACTACAACAAAGGAACAAATGGACAAGGAAAACACAAAACTTTGAAAAAGGGGATATTGTCCTGATCATTGACGATACAGCTCCAAGAGGTTCTTGGTCAATGGGGCGAGTAACGGAAACCTTTCCGGATGCCAAGGGATTTGTAAGACAGGTGCAAGTTCGGACCAAGACCAACACTCTCCGTCGACCTATAACAAAGCTTGTTCTTCTCCTGGAGGCTTCATGTGGAGACTGAAGTGTAAACATACACACAATTGACTTGAAGACTTACAGACTTAAAAAAAAAAGGGACTTTGGCTCCTCTATTTTGTTTTATGTAATTGACATTTGTACCTGCATGCCAATTAGGGGCCGGAATGTTGGAGCCAAATGCTTGATTTATGATTGAATATTTATTTCTAGTTTACTATTTTTGTCTGGTTTTGGTACGATATATATGAACATGAAATATTTTGGTTTGAAGTATAAGTTGACTGACTTAATTTTGAAATTATGAATTTGTTTAGTTGTGTTTTGCTGCCATTCATAATTTACGTTGTTTCTCGCCTCCGCCCCTTCATTATGGACAGGTGACTGCAGCACCTGGATTATATTGGAGTTGGCTATTGGGGCCGGGTGAGCTTTTGGATTCAGTCAGCGCAGCCATACAGTTTTTGACCGCTTCTGATGATTATTGTTGTTTTCTTTTGAGTGGCAAAAAAGCAACAAAATGAGCCGAAATGATCTGCCTGTCACGTCATGTTGCGGTAAGAAAAGTTAAGTTTGTTTTGATTTTGGAAAATAAAGCGTCTTGAACAAGAGGAAAGAAAGTTTGCTGATTACATGGTCACATTAAACAACATCTAACAGATCTCAAGCGAGTCTAACTTGGATGCTTCTGAACCAAGAGCCAAACGCATCTTTATTTGAAAGATTGCGCTATTAAACACAGACAACAAAGAATCCTCTTCTAATCTACAGTATAGAACTATTAAAAAAATACAGTTACACAAGTGTTCCTACAGATGGTGTAGTTTGTTTTGTTGCAACCTGAAGTGTGAAATAAACTTCAGTGGAGTTTGAAAACAAAATATGTGTATAGATTTATTATATCTGGTTGAACGATCTGTGTGACCAGTTGTTTTTTTTTTTTGTTTTTTTTGTGGGGGTCGGGGGGGTCGGGCGTGGAAATTTTATTGTAATCCAAAGGGGGGCCCAGAAGAAAATTTTTGGGAACCACTGCCCTAATGGAATCTCTTTTGAAGCAACAGACAAGAATGAAGCCTACATAATGCCACTGGGCCCACAAATGACCCCCCAGGCAACAAGTCGTGAACTAGAAGACCAAGTATTTTAGCTGAAACTCACATCACCAACTTCCTTCCTCCAACTGGAGTGGGAGACATGGAGACCCCTGATAATGAATCACTACGACAAATCTAGAGAACCTTTTCTCCCTCTCCATTGTACCATGTTTTATGACAAAGGCAAAACACACGAAGACTACGAGAAAAGTTGGGATGAAGAAATTAACAACAAAACAACTGTCATCCAATACGCTCACATAATGGTTGGACCGCAAGGAGCTGCAGCTGTTGTCACATTTCCTGATAAAGATGTAGCAGAATGGTTCCAGGTTACCAACTCAGCACCACATGTCACATTGCTGATTGCAGACAAGTATGAGTCACATGACCTGGGACCCATGGTTCAAGAAGCCAAGCAAGTCACCGAATGGATTGACACGGCATGGGACTGCATTAGCGTATTAAAAGATGGACTGTTCTTCAAAATCTCATATTCACAAACTGATGAAGTAATAGCAGACCACATTAAAGTTCCTGGGAAAAGACAAATGGCATTGGCCAACGAGCATGAATCATTATTAGAACAAGTTCCAGAGCAGGTATGGTCTAAAAGTAAAACAGATGTAGGATTAGTAAAATCAGCAGATCCCATCAAATTCACCATCAAACTAAATGTTAAATTACCCTTCCAAAGACAGTACCCACTTAAACGAGAAGCGGTAGAAGGAATACAGCTTATCATAACAGGATTAGAAACAGCAGGAGTTCTTAAACCAACAGTAAGTCCCTGTAACACACCGATTTTTCCCATCAGAAAGCCTAACAGTAATGACTACAGACTAGTCCATGACCTAAGATTAATCAATGCTATTGTAGCGGAAGAAATACCAGTAGTACCCGATCCCCACACACTATTGAGTAATATACCCGCAGGCACAAAATGGTTTACTGTGATAGATCTGTGTTCAGCATTTTTCAGTTTACCGGTCCATCCCGATTCCCAGTATTTGTTTGCATTTACGTACAAAGGCCAACAGTATACTTATACACGTTTGCCACAGGGTTTTGTACACTCGCCATCAATTTTCAATCGCGTACTTGCGCATGATTTAAATCACCTTGACATACCATCTACAATGTTGATGTATGTTGATGACATTTTGATTTGTTCTGCTTCTAAAGAGCAGTGTGAGAGAGACTCCATTACAGTGTTGACTGCATTGGCAGAAGGAGGACACAAAGTAAGTAAACAAAAATTGCAATTCTGCCAGCAAACAGTGGAGTATCTCGGCAGGCAACTCAGTGGGGACGAGAGGGCTATCGCACCGTCCCAACTAAAAGCCATAACTCAATTGCCCAAACCTCAGACTGTTGGTCACATGTTGTCTTTCCTTGGCATGGCAGGTTACAGCAGACCGTGGGTGTGTGATTATGCCATCAAAACGGCTCCACTGAGAGCACTGATTAAAGCTGCAGGTCAAGGACACCAGTCGGCTCAATTACAATGGACAGACGAGGCAGAGGGCGCGTTCCAGCTGCTGAAACAAGATCTCCAAACTGCTCCTGCTCTGGCCAATCCAGATTACGGCAAACCATTCCATCTGTATGTGGCTGAGCGACAAGGGTATGCATGTGCAGTATTGATGCAAGACAACCCCACAGGTAAACAGCCAATTTCTTATTATAGCACAAAATTGGATGGTGTCGAAGAAGGCCTGCCTCCCTGCTAACAGAGCTTGGCAGCAGCAGCCTTCGCATATAAAAAGGCCTCAGTTATTACTATGGGCCACCCTGTTATTTTGTACACATCACATCAATTACATGCACTGCTCACAAGCCCACGCTGTTGGGAGCTGGAGAAATTCCACCTTTCTCCAGCAGAGTCCGCCGTGGATCCTCTGAGGGAGCGTCCTGCACAGCTGCAGCTCATCAAGATCATCAGAGGATCCACTACTTAAGCTGTCTTCAGACCTTGCCTCAATGCCCCAGTGTTGTTCCAGTTGGTCAGCGCTTAAGCCTAGATCCTCAGTGTAACTTCATGACTTTGAATCCAGCCTTTATTCTAACTATTGTCTCCGTCTTCCAGGAAACCTGTGCCTCCTCTGTGAAAGCTCAGGAAGAGCTAACCTGCCGAGCCGACCCTCAGAGCCAAACCTGAAGACTCTCAGAGAACCTCCAAGCAGCTCTGGACTAGAGCTGGGAAACCCAAAACCAAGGTCTGTTCATTATAGACGTGAGACGCTGAAGCAGCAAACGGACTCTGCTGATGAACTCTTCTCCAGATCCAACAGAGACTCTCCCAAAGCTAACCTCAAGAACCCTCAAGGTACAATCAGTAATCTTCAGGAAATCAAACCTCTGTTGGCAATGCTAACTGAACTGTCTCTCACGCAGACTCCGGTGAACCAGTATCCAGGCCCCGAACCTGAACCAGTACATTCTGTGTGCTTGTGCATAAATAAACTTGTTAAACTTTCATCCCTGTGTCCGTCAGTGGTGTTCTGCATTCTTGGGTTGCTTTTAGTGAACCCATCATGACACACGCTTTGTGATAACCCAAGCTCGTCGAACAGGTTATGAATTTCTGCTTTCAGGACCTGACCTAACAATACAACGCTGTACCACAATCAACCCAGCCACAAGAATGGTATTGCACACAGAAGGTGAGCCCCATCATTGTCTCCAGGAGACGGACACCTTCATGAAGGTAAGGGAGGATTTGTACAATCATCCAATCCCATTGACCAACCTTGCTCTGCCCAGTTGGCAGAGATAAAAGCATTAACAGCTGTGTGTAAATTGGCTACTGGTAAAAGAGTGACCATCTATACTGACAGTGCATATGGATACAGGGTATGCCATATAAACGCAAGCATCTGGAAACAGCGAGGATTCGTTCAAACAGATGGTACGCCCGTGACCCATGGGCAAGCTGTCGTGGAATTAATACCAGCTATGCAACTCCAATCTGCCTTAGCTATTGTAAAATGTGCTGCTCATCAGATGGCAAAAACACCTATCGCCATAGGAAACAACTTGGCAGACGCAGCAGCCAAAGAAGCCACAGGACCTGCAGTGCAGGGACCGATGGTTCATGTAGCTGAATGTGAGCCTATTACTAATCTAGCCTCGTTAATAGAAGCCCAGAATAGAGTATCTGAAGCGGAAAAACGTCTGTGGGTGCAAAGGGGGGGCGACACATCTATCACGCCCCCACGATGGGTTGTGGCGTAGTTTTCGAGGGCATTTTTTACTACCTTTGTCTTTGTTACCAACCCCCATTAAAATAATGCATGGACCTGATCATTGTTCACAAGCCCGTTATTCGGAAGCTACAGGCCGTTTGGTGGTCACCTTATATGACGCCTATGGTAGACAGAGAACTGGCCTTATCCCCACATTGTCCTAAGTATAATGTGCGTAAAATGTTCACACAACCCTTAGCACATATCCCAATGCCAGACGGTCTGTTCCGCCATCTGATTATGGATTACGTTGACATGATAACTCGTGTTCAGGGAAAGAGGTATATGCTGGTGGTTGTTTGTAGGTTTAGCAGGTGGGTTGAGGCATGCCCCACTGCTAGGAACGACCACAAATCAGCAGCAAGGTTTTTGTGTAAAGAAGTGTTTCCCAGGTTTGGCATGCCTGATACTATATCATCTGATAACGGACCTCACTTTGTTTCACAGGTGATCCAGCAAATGTTCAAACAGTTGTGCATAAAACAAAAATTTGGCATCACAGGCATCGGTGGAACGAGCGAATGGAGTGCTGAAATCGAAGATTGCGAAGATTGTTGCTGACAGTAACAACCGTTTAACATGGGTTGACGCATTGCCTATTGCTCTGATGGCAATGCGTTCTCAAACTGACCGAATAACCCATCTTACTCTTCATGAAATGCTTACAGGTTGACCAATGCCTCTCCCACAGGTTCGAGGACCCCAGGAGGAGGTTTCCTTGGCACAGCTCGACCGTGAACTGGGGGATTACCTCAGATCCTTAACCTGCATTCACAGACTCATATTTCAACAGGTGAAAGCAGCTCACAGCCGAGACGAGACACACATTCCAGTGGACGTCAGGGACGTTCAAGTTGGTGACAGTGTGTTCATACGAGTCTTTAGACGTCAGTGGAACGAACCTCGTAGGGAAGGCCCCTTTAAAGTTGTACTTACCACTCCCACTGCCCTGAAAGTTGAAGGTAAGCCCTTCTGTTTCCATAAAAACCACTGCACCCGGCACCGGCCGCCAGACCCACCTGGACTTGCTCCAGAACCGACGGGCTCTGCTCATGCTGACAGGGCAGCAACAAGTCTCCCTCCGCAGCACCCCACCACAAGCTCACAGACGTTGGATGTTGCACCGGTGTCGGGCACTGATGTCCCCACACCCCCGACCGCATCAGATGGTCAAAGGCGTTCAGCACGCTTGGCGGCCCGATGGTCTCCAATGTCGGGGGACTCTGAGGATGACAGTGTTCATTCTTATGCTTCTGCTCCACCTTCTGACTCTGGTGGCAATGATGATGATCCTTCTGCCACTCAGAGCTCTGATGGGTCTGACCCAGATCCATCCCTCGTTCAGGCACTGGACGAACTTCTTTCTTCTGACCCATCAGATGCTGGTGGAGTCCTGTCCCCTTCACATCCCTCATTTGCACCTTCCCCGTCCCTTCCCTCCCTTTACCCTTCCTCCTCCGTGGCGAGTGGGCCGTCGATCGAATCGCGTCCGCCCACTCCATCGCCGTCTGGGCGTCTCTCGTATGCGTCTTCTTCCGACTCTGACTAGTTTTCTTGTTTTGTTAACCCTTTGTGGGTTAACAAGGGGGGATCTTATTAAGATTAGTACTAACAATGCACACTCACATTTAATGCGTCAAACACAAACATGTGCCTTAGCAATGGTAACACTAGCTACTAACCAAGGGGTAATCAGTAATAATGATGGGAAAGACATATCACTAATGCATGTGCAAATCAAAGGATATGATTATGTAATGTCTGAAGAAATCTTAGGAAACGAGTCAATGGGGAAACATTGGCTTGGAACTCCACGAAGCATGGACTGCCGTGGGGATGGGATGGTGATCATTGAGGTAAGATGCAAAACAAACATATGCCAAAACACACTAACAAAACAAGTAATGACAGTAGAAAGAGCGCATAGCGTGGTACAACTAATGAACAGAAGACAGAAAAGAGATCTAGACAAATTAAAAACCGCACACTGGGATTCCAATATGTTCCAACTATGGATTCAGTACTCTGTCCAGACAATGTTCAAAGCCAAAAAGCGTCCTAAAGATGATTGTATAGCTTGCTATAATGTTATAGGTGATTGCCCAGAAATAACGGTAAGGTGCTTTGCTCACTGTGTTATGCATATGGCTGCAGGTATTAAATCATGGTCAAAAGATTGGACAGTATGCCCCAGAGCGCTGACCTCCTCAATAAATGATGTAATGAGCACTTTCTCCCTTCCACCAGTAGTACAAAAACCAGCTGAACTGATTTTTCCATTTTGTATAGCCCGAGGGAAAGAATTAGAAGAAGTAACAGTTAGCTCCTCTAACCTGATGTGGACAACAGACGGAGTGGTGGAATGTAGTAAAAAACCATGGTACCCACCGACAGCAAACGGGAACATCACTAGCCACGTTAAGATATGTAAAACAAGTCTCAAGGCCACCATACGTTGTGAACAAGTAGTACCAGACGGAGGAGCCGTTATCTATGAGTTCCAACCTGCATTTGTGGCCACGTACCCATTACTGAGTCTGGCGAAGGGATCTGTCCCCTTAGGTGACATTTTCTGGATGTGTCACAATGAGACACAGATGTTGGCCACACTACCCGCTCAGTGGGAAGGGATCTGTGAACCAGTAATGCTGACAGGACAACTGAAGTTAATAGTAAATAACCCAATAGGCATTAATGAAACATCTTACGAAATAACCGATCGTACTAAAAGAAGTACTCCTGTTAAACACGAGTGGAAAACATCAGATGAGGTATATATCACCTGGGATCAGGTCCCATATGGGGTACCTGAAGAACAGGTTGCCATAGGGAGTGATTGGATAGAAAGTGGAAGAGGGGTCGGGGCAGTACCAATCTGGGGATCAGTTGCCAATGCGCAGTACATAGCCCGAAATAGTAGATGGGTGAATCTCCTATGGTATAATCAACAAAGGTTTATAAATTTTACAATAAAGGGTGTAGATCTAGTAAAGGATCAATTGCATGCTACTTCACTAATAGTTCTACAAAATCAGTTCGTGCTAGAATCCCGCATGGCTGGGGACCAAGGAATTTGTGATTATATCGGGGAAGATTGTTGTACTTTAATTCCCATGCATACAGATGTTAACGGCAGCCTCACAGGAGTCCTACAGGAAATGAAACGCATGAGAGATGAACATGTGCTGCAGTCCAATTGGAACACTCAGTTGAAGGGATTCTGGGATTGGTTCAACAAGCTTGGATGGGGAAAATATCTTAAGGCAGCAGGGATGATTCTAGGAGCAATAATATTTATCATATTGATACAGTAGTTATTTGTTGCGTCATACCCCTCATTCGGGGACTGGTCTCGAAACTTATTGTAAGTGTAACTGGTCAGTTCCCAATTGTAGAAATACAATTAGGCCAAGTCATATAAAACATAACCATGATCCCCTCTCACCCCAACCAGGTACGTGCATTTCTTTAATAACAAAATTGTATATATGTATATTAATATGCATAACAATGAGTCACATACTCAATAGTAATTTGCATGCTGAATTATTCATAGATTTAGGAGATAATATGCCTCATGATAATACATAATAATGCTACACTATGTTTTCAAATGCAGAATATTGAACATGGCGGGGTCTTATGAGGAAGCTTATTATGGCCCATTTCCCCCAACCTCAGAGGCATGGCAAAAGTATGAAAATAGAGGAAGAAACTTCACACATGCGTCGGTAGGCACACAAGTAGAAGTAGCCGCAGGTTCCAACATTCCTAACAGGCAGCCAGAAGATCCAGCAGGGGGGCCAGACGTCGCACCTCCGGGGTGGAAAAGACCCATGATGACTCCTAGAAGGCAGCCGGACGCTCCAAATTAAATAGATTTCTGGAGGCCCCACTGCTGTGTTTATCTGTGGGACATAGAACTTGCCTCCTTTATCAACAGTATAATCAGTGGAAATTTCCATGGTTCAGGTCCTGGCGTGAAGTGACAGTTCTAGTTAAAATGTATTTGTTTAAAAATGTAAATAACTTTATGTTTTTATTTATTCCTGAGGGAGCAGGATGGGGTTTCTCAATGGGAGCCCAGTAAAAAAGAATGAAACATAAACAGAACGGGTAACATTTATAATTGATATAAATATAATATGATCTATTAAGTGAGCCACTTATATCTGAGTCACTTATGAACTGCAGGTTGGAAACTGTGATCCTGTGTCAATTCAACTAAAGCTAAAAGTGCAGTAGCTACATTTTTAATTAATCTTTTAAGTAAAACTCTAAAGGTAGAAAATAAAATAGGTCCATGGAACAAGTCATTTACGGTTCCTTTACCTCTGATGTCATCATATGCATTGATTTTAATTCATATCTTCGGTACAGGGGCCAGTTCTACAGGGGCACTGGCCCTTGTTGGCCCCGGTTTAGAACAAAAATAGGTTGCATGTTGTTATTTAAAAGAATAATCTTTTCACTTTCAGGCATCTGTAATTTGTAACCTAATGATTAAAAAAAGTGGTGAAGATATTTCTTAACTTCTTTTAATTTTCCACAGTTTCACTCTAAAAATGAGATAAGACGAGCCTTTTCTGTTCCACAGTGTAGAAGTTCAAGTCTGTGAAAAAATCCAGAAGACTAAAGACAATAAAACTTACACGGACAACTTATAAGTATATAAAAATAAATGAATAAAAAATCTGCAGTACAATAGAATTAAAAGAGGGAACTTTAATAGAAGTAATAAGAACACTGCACTTATTAATAGAAAAGGCAATATTCACATGATAATTTATGAGAATAAAAACAGTATGCAGTTGATAGAATAATCTGAAAAGCAATGCTCTAAATATTGTAAAAAAAATATATATAAATAAACACTTCTATATCTACTAAGAAACTGTATATATTTTACTAACATCTGCAATCACATATACATGATAAGAAGTGTTTTTATGATGTTACCTTGTTACCTTAACTTGTACGCAAATGTGTCTCCAATAATCTAAAATACATACATTTTACTAATTAAAGTCCCAAAAAACATCATTACATGAATACACTTAATCTGATTTAAGGTCAGAGATTGAGAAAAGGCTTATGTTATACAGGGATGTAAAAATCTGATTTTAAATATGTGTTTGCATTTAGAAAAGGTCCATATTTTGATTTTACTTTGATTTAAGCGCATTGTAGCGATGGCCGAGAGAAGTTTCACCATGAGTGGAGACTCAGTCAATACCAATACTGATGCTGTTATGGGTATGTTATCATTATCTTATCAATCGGTTGTTATTCAGAGATCATTTTTGTTTGCTTTCTCAGCTTTTGTTATATCAGCAAAATACTGAAATTTGTCATGATTATTTGTCCCAGAAAAAGCAGAGATGTCAGCACAGTTAAGGAAGATGAAAAGAGACCAGAAGGCTTATAAGACCCAGACCATGAAGAAGATCTCCAAGCAAGAGTGAGAACAGAACAGAAAAACATTGTAGTCTGATTCTCACTGGGTGTTCTACTCTAATTACAAGTATTTCTTGATCTCTGATTGAAGACAGATGATTAAAAATCTGCTTAAAGAACAAGAGGAGCTTCGTAAAAGACTTGCTGCCCGCGGTTTGACTCAACAACGCAAGGACAGTAAGGATCTGCAGGCTCTACTAAAGCAAAAGGAGACTTTAGATAGAGAGCTAGAGGATGAGAAGCAACGTCAAAAACAGCTGCAGATGGAGGTCTTTTTCCTTATATTTTTTGGAGTTGTTTATTTAGGCTTTTGGGCACATAAACCAGTTTAAGTCACTTTTCTGAACTGTGTGCAGATTCTGAGCATGGAGTCCAGGTTGGCAGATATGAAAAAAGAAAGAGCAGTCAGCAGTAATCCATCCCAAAGATTAAAGGCAGGGAGGACTGTGCGTAATTTGGAAGACAGGCTGCACAGAGTGAGTTATGAAAATATACAACCTTAGAAATGTACAAATCAAGTTTACAGAAGTATTCACATTCTTTACTGTAAAGTAGGGTGACCAAACGTCCGTATTTCCCGGGACATATCCGTATTTCACGTCCTGTCCCGGGCGTCCCGGGTTTTTTTTAGAAAGTGAGGAAATGTCCTGATTTCACTGCGCACAACGCTCCGTGTGACGTAATCCCTGAGCCACGTCAGTGCGGGCAGCCCTGTGCCTGTGCCTCTGTTCATATTCATGGGCTGCATCCTCCAAGGACGCGGTCTACCTAGACTGGATCCTTCGAAGTCCTTGAAAATAAGGAGACCGGAAGAGTTTTGGCTGTAAATTCGACCAGGTCTACCCTTCGGTGGGTTTTACCGCCGTATGCTCTGTTGCTTAGCAACCGTGAAAGTTGACACACAAAGCAGGAAAAGAATGAAAACCGAGGTTTTCAAAACTGCTTGTTTATTTCTTTATTTTTTAAAAAGTTAAAGTGAACAAAGACTACACTCACAAGAATCCAGAGTGGAATAAAGATTCCAAACACCGGGAGCAGGAACAAATAAAATCAAATGTAATGATAGAAACCTTAGTCAGTTAAATAACATGCTGCTGTCATTTTGCACATCTCTGATGTTGCTGCTATTTTCAAATATCCATTACTGTAGAAATGTCCATAGCTGCATATTGGTTATTAATTCTCCAGTTTTATATTGTTAAAACACTTTACAGAATTTTATTTTTTATGTTTTAACTCTTCCCTATTATGTTATTCTTATACATTTTTCTAAGGTCCTCATTTGTGTGACCATTTTCAATAATCTTTCTGCTGCTGTAAATTTGCCCATTGTGGGACAATAAAGGGATTTTCTATTCTATTCTATAAAAGGGTTAGAAATATATAAGTTAATCTAAACAATGTATCTACAAAATATATCTGCAAAATCTCTAATATTCAACAACAAAAAATACTTAGTTAAGCATATTGTGCAAAACAGCAATAAAAAAATTTAACTCCTATCAGATTTATAGTCCCCACTCTGCAGATCTATTAGAATCTGTCCTTAAATTACAGCCAAACTCATTTACACAGTAACAGATAAAAACCTTTAGATAAACCAAACATTACCGCGGCATATCTGACTCAATAACCATTAAAACAACTATTTTCATTCATCTCAGACGGAACTATTCACAGAGTTGTATTATATTAAACTGAACTTCCAATTTTCACCACTGTTCTGCGCCAAGTAACATTTCCTCTGATCACGGAGCAAATCCCGATGATGAAACATTTGTTCTTTCAATAATTCCCGCCCCCCACCCCCTCCACCAAAGGTGTCCTGGTTTTCACAAATGAAAATATGGTCACCCTACTGTAAAGCTCAAGGTTGAGCTGAGGGGAATACTGTTTCCACTGATCATCCTTGAGAAGTTTCTATAACTGTAATCGGAGTCCACCGGTGGTAAATTCTGTGGATTGGTCATGATTTGAAATTACAAAAAAATTAATACCATTTTATCAGCTAAATGTGTAAATTGTTAGAAATGCTCTTATGCTATAGATGCACTGTAAATTGAACAATATTTCCAAATAATTGTATTTTTTTTTTCTTTATGTTTTACTCAACATTCAAATGATATTAGAATCATGATTGTAAACTCAAGCAAGAGTAGTAAACACAAGGCTCAGGTCATCTCTGCCTGTACTTTTTTCACTTTCACTGCATCAAAAATGTGATATACTCTGTGTTCAGGCTACCATCAAATACAATGATATGATGACCCAAAACGACCGAGTGAAAGAAAAGGTAGACAGATTTTATCGCGAGCGAGACAAGTTTCAAAAATTGCGAAACAACCTTACCAAGGTAGGATATACTTTTTTTATCCAACACAGCAATCATACCATTTTTTTGTTTGTTTGTTTATTTCTTGCGTTTTAACAACTTCTCTGAACTAACATATGTTTTAGGAGCAGCAGAAAATCTGCAAGAGCAAGGATTAAATAATTAAAGAGTGGAACGCTGCTCATGAGTTCTGGTAAGGTTTGAGATTTCGGATTAGCTTGGAGCAAATTAGTATGAGATGAAGCTGATTTATGTAACCTGTATTTAAGTGAGAAGGGTCGGGCTGAGAAGAAGATGCTGATTGAGAAGGATATGAAGGCCCTTGCTCAGTACAACAAAGAAGTGAAAGAACTAGAGAGGGTTATTGCACATGATTCCAAACTGAATAACTTTATGAGCACCAAGTGCAAGGAAACTGGTGAGTTTCATGACAAAAAGGGAACGGAACAAGGTAAGATCATGCTTTAAGCTCAAAGGTGTGTAAAATATTGAGCATGAAAATATTAATGTATGAATGAATGTATAGATATTTATTTCAGACAATTTCAGATAGACAATTTGACAAGCAACATAAATGAATAAATACAAATACAGACAAAAAGACTAGTTAACATCAAACCAAACAGCAATTTCCAAACTAACTAAATTCACCTGAACATTAATAGAAACAAAGCCCTTCACCAAATAAATCTGTAAGTATATACAGCCAGAGAAGTGACATTGATTTATGTAAATTATCTGAAAAGGGGTACAAGGAAGTAAAACTTATTCATACCACTCTCCCTCTAATTGCACTTAAATTAACTTAAAGTAGAGCTACCTTCCTGTTAAACTTCCTTATATATATATATATATATATATATATATATATATATATATATATATATATATATATATATATATATATATATATATATATATATATACATACATACATGTAAATGAACATATACATACCTACACAAACATATCAGGCCAAAATCCACTTTTACACCCTTGTACATCGTCACTCAGAGAAACACAGTTGGGATGTGGGATCTTACAAATCATCTTGAGTTGGATAATCAGGGGGTGTAGCATTTGTCTTTCACCCATTATTCTTTTATCATATTTCTTAAACAATATTATGATCAACTGTATCAAATGCAGCACTAAGATCTAACAGGACAAGTACGGATAAGTCAGATAGCTGAAGCCATGAAAATATCATTAGAGACTTTCACCAGTGCTCTTTTATTGCTATGATGTTTATCTACTATTTTCTCAAGAATTTTAAATAAAAAAAGATTAGGTCTATATTTGACCAAGTCAAAAGAAGGTTTCTAAGTATAGGTTTAATTACAGCTACAGTACCTTAAAGGCCTGAGGTACATATCTCTGTAACAGGCTTCACTGTTGGGTTGTTTTATATAAGGTTATCTAAAGTATTGTAGATTAGCAGCAAAGACTCCTTTGTTAAATTTGTTCAAATTTTGATTTGTAAGAATCAGATTTTAAGGAAGAGACGAAAGTGAATTTGGGAGAACATTCTCTGGACTTTGGGGTTCCGTTAGTGCCAAAAATATGTTTATGTGTCTTCTGGTATGTTGATGTATTGTGCTTATGTAATGGAAGTTGTATATGTAGTGGTTTAAAGTCTATATGTCAGATGCATATGTCTACATGAGGGATAACGTGCATTGCATTATTCTTCACTTTATGTTGTTTGACCATGTTGTTGAACCTGTCAGCATGTGATCTCGTTTTACTGTTGTTTCCTTTGTTGTTACAGCCTGTCGTTCTCCCCTGTCGTCTCCCTCTGCTGTTATACCTGTCGTTGTCACGTCATCTCCCTCTGCTGGTACAACCTGGCGTTGTCCCCTGTTGTCTTCTGTGTTGTTACAACCTGTCGTCACCTCTGTCGTCTTCTGTGTTGTTACAACCTGTCGTCAGCTCTGTCGTCTGCTGTGTCGTTACAACTTGTCTCCGTTACACTTGTCATTGTCCCCGTTAACGGGGCGTTGCACTGCTTTTACAATGGTGCATTGCTGCTGCCGTCTTGTGCCGTTACCTGGTTCCATTTGCGAGTGGTTGGCTATTTTATCTATATTGTTTTAATCTTTAATGTCACAACAGTACTAACTCCCTTCAAATCTGACTGGTCACAAATATTAGCTCTGGTAAACGCCTTAGTTTTTCACTTACTGAGAAATGCAGTCATGATAAAATAACGTACACACTTCCGGTTTAACGGAGATTTCAAAATAAGAGTCAATGACACAAACGCCTCTGCTGTAAAATTGAGCTTCAATGAGCATTACCATGCTTCTTGTATTTAGTTTTAAAATCCAGATATTACCATATAAAAAAGTGTTTTTCAACAATCATATCAAGAACCCACCATACTTTGTCAAATGTTTCATTCACTTTTTTGGAAAAAAAATGTTAAAAAAGACAATTCTCAAAACTTTTTAATGGTATGTTTACTTTGAAAACTGACCGACAAAACATTTCAAAGTGAAGTGACATGAACACAGGAATGATGATACAGCATCTGGTAAGAAAAACACCAACACTATATAAATCCTAACTTTCACTGCTCAACTTGTCATTAGGTATTGTTAAAGAAAAATGATTATTTTTAGACTTTATTACAGTTAATCTTATGGCATGTGTAAACACTCTCACTTGAACATATGTCTGAATTTTGAACAAGGCTGTGTTAATGATTTAAAACTACTAATGGGTAAGTATTCAAAGCACAGGAGGCCTTAAAATGAGTATCTCCTGGGGGCGAACATTATTTAAGCCTGCAGGAGAGATTTCTGCTTGGTTTACAGAAGGTCAAAAGTCTTCCAGAATAAACAACCAGGGATGGTGAGGCCCCCGCATTCCACAAGCTGTCTGTGGGAGCTTATCTTGTGTTTTATGACCCTGGGAATTCTAGATGCCAGGACAAGCTTTCCGCCTTTTCTTGTTAAAATAAAGAAGCAAATGACCCCAGATGTTTGCAGTAAATTAGGTGAAGCTCAGTGTCAGAGATGGCTCCTGGTTGGAGGACCGAGGGCCAGCCCTTTTTGAATGGATTAGATACAAGAGGATAAAGCTTTCTAAATAGAACTAAAAAATCAGATTTTGCGCTTGCAAACTCTCCAAAGATGTCTTGTACGTCTTTGCTTTCTTTCCTCCTATGTCAGGTAATGGAATGTATGTCTGTTGTTCTGCAGTTTCTGGTGTAGGTTTGTGCATTGTCTTATTTCTAAAGTGTATGCATTGTCTTATATTGGATTAAACTCTGTAATTCTGGGACGTCAACACGCAATGTTGGTTTTATTACCAAACGCAGCTCGCCGAGTGGACCTGGGGAAGGGAAGAATCAGAAGCCAATCTTTTTCCAAAGTTAACTATGTTAGAATATTTTCTTCCTTTACAATTGGGGGCTCGTGCCGGTTCTGGAATCTCGGCGCGCGGCTGTTTGGTCCTGATTGATCCGTTTCGGCCCGACGCTTCGGTGTGGTAAGACAGTATTTGATTATTTTTTTAGTTGTCTGAAGCGCCGTGTGTCGTCGGACCGGGGGCTGATTTGCTGTGTGCGGCCTCACAGAATTCAGAAGCTGCAGAGGTAGATAGGATCCCTCCTAAATGAGTCGGTTGTTTAAGGATTTGAATAAATACACATTACAGGGAACTGTGGCTAGTTCAAACAGAGCCTTAACGTTAACTCTGACTTAAGCTGGGTTTTTTAAAAGAAGGTTTTATTGATTGATTAATTAATTAATTGATTAATTAATAAAGATTAATTTATTCTTTTTACCCTGAGGAGCAATGCCTGTGCCTCTAAAAAAGAATTTCGGGTGTCTGTGTATTAATTAGCAGGGGCTTGTATCAGCCCGGAGATTTCGACTCATCTCCAGTGGACTTATAATTATTTGGGTTAATTGGATCGAGTTGTATCACTCATGGAAAAGGACTAATAGCAGGTTAATTGGACCGAGTTGTATCACTCGTGGGAAATAAAGGATAATAGAGGTTGGATCCCCTTTTCTTTTGGCACCCTTAAGCGGGTTGCTTATAGTTAAAGGACTAAAAAAATTATTTGATTTAATAGGGGGTTCAATCGCCCCCCCAGCTGAAAAAAAAAAAAAACCTTTTGTCACGGGCGGATTTTGAGTGATCGAAAAAAAAAAAATTGAGGCTTTTTTTTCGCCTCGGCTTCCCAGCTCTGAAGGTAGGACTGGAGAAGTTGAAATGAGAATAAAAGGGATTTGAAAAATTAAAATTTGGAAAATTTAAAAAGTGGTATACATTCTTTTGCCGGCACCTGAGGGTTTTCTTTCTATTTTTTTCTGTCTTTTCTTGACGAACTAAAATTGTCTGTGTTTCTGTGTTTTGTTGTTTTTTTGGTTTGTGGCTGTGGGTCGTCTTCCCCGTTATATGTGCCTATGTCCCACCACCGCTGCTTGTTATTGTCTGTCTGTTTGTCTGAATTGTGCTGAGAAATTGTGCAAATATTTTGTTTCAAGATTGTGTCTGAAAATTTTTTAAAATTTTTTGGGATTTTTGTTTCAAACTTTCTTTTAAAAAATGTGTTTGTGGGACAGCGGTGTCCCCGTTTGGATGCGTTTTTTTTCACAGAGGGGGATGATTCCCCCCCTTATTTTTGATTTTGGGAGTGCTTCAGTTCTGTGCTTTTTCCCAGCTACGCTTTCGGATTCTTGGATTTTGATGTAAATTTCTTTAGGACGTGTTTTGTTTTGAAATAAAAAGACAAAAAAAACGATTTCAGATTTTTTACTTTCTCAGCGGGGAAATGTGTTGCATCAGTTCCAGGCTTGAGCACGGGAATGTCCAATGTTTTTAAAATATGTAACTTTGCAATCACTTAAATTTTCTAGGTTCCCTGAAGGGGGGAACCCCTCCCTGATTGAAAAGAGAAAAAAAATGAGAAAATGGAGTTTTTTGCGAAACAGTGTTTTCTCCCATTTTAAAATGGGGACGTTGAAACACTATTGAATGATTTTGTTTTTGTAGGAGTCTTCGTGTGCAGCCCATTTCGCTTTTTCATGCCACTAAAGGGTTTTTTGGGGGTTTTCCTACAGGGGGTTAGGTAGCCATTTATAACAGTGGGCTATCATGAAATACTTGTGTGTATTTTGGGGTTTTTTTAAAAAGGGTTTTCACTCAAAACTAACAATATTAGAATATTGGATTAATGTTTTTTTTTATTTTTTTTTTTTCAACCATGGTGTTATAATTTTTGTGTTTAAGACTTTTACGGTAAATTTTTTGGTTTGAAATCGGGGGGTGGTAACATCCGCATTTTTTTACATGTTTTGATGAGTCTCTTGAGTGTGAATGAGAGGAATGTGTGGCAGATGGCCTTTGATGGGTTTTAGGATGCTCCTGTAAATATGCCCCTCAGTTTGTGTGTAGCTGTGTGATATTTTTCTTATTTTAAACTATTTAGGTACACTGAAGGTTTTGTTTAAAAAAAATTTGTTTTTATTACTGCTTTAAGGGAAAATTTTAGGTAATGACGATTTAATTTTTTGGGTGTCACAATCTGGTTGAAGCTGAATCATCTGTTGTGCAGTGAAATTTTATGAAACGAGAATTCAGCCTTGGCTTAAAGCAGATAGATGTAGTTTTTTGGAAAATTTGTGTTTCCACTTTGACTAACAAACACTAACAAACAAACCCTAAATTTAACAAAAAATAAAATTTGGGTTTATTTTCTTGGGTGACGATTGGACATGTTGAAATTTTAGCATAATGGGGGTGTTCTTCCATTTTGTTTTTCCACCTCAAAATTTTTTTTCTTTTGGAAAAAGAAAAAAGGGGGATGTTATAAGAAAAGACATTACAGATGGAACTTTGAATTTAAAATTAATTCAGTCTAGTTTAAATCTGATGGAGATTTGGGAAAAAAATGGTGGAAAATTTATGAATTTTGGGTTTTCAGCAAAATTATTTTAAAAAAAGTGACTAGTTCCCAAATTTTTTTAAAAAATGGATTTTTTTATATAAAAGGGGGGGAAGAAGGAAAGTAGACCTAATCCGGGGTAAAATTTTTGGAATTATGGTTTGGTTTTTAGTTATCAATAATTTTGTTTTTTGAATTCAACAATAGGAATTTTTTGGTTTTTTTAATTTTTGATCATAGGGCCCTTCCTGCTTTATAAATTGTTGTATGTGATATAAAAGGCTTTCAAATTAGATTTGTCATCTCAAATTAAAACGGTTTCAAAAAAACATCTATGCCATGTCTATTTAATTTAAGTTTTTGATAGTTTCGCATATGCTGACTTTGATTAATACATTTGGGTTAAATTGTTAATTTTGAGGAAATTTTGGGTTTAAAAAATGCTATGAAATTCAGAAAAAAATGTAAAGGATTTCTAAAATTTTTGGAAATAGGACTTTGCTTGAAGCGTGGGAAAATGTAAGGATGTTTGGTTTTAGTAAAAACAATATGCAATTCTAATTATTTGACCAAGGGCAATTCCTCACAACTTTTATAAGTATCGTACTTGGCATTCTAGAGTTTGTTCTAATTCTTTAAGGTTTTGTAAATTTTTGTGTTTTTAGAATTTGTAGTTGATTTTTTGGCAAAAAGCAGAGTGAATGTCTTCGAGGTTTGACTTTTTATTGATTTTGAACAGAAAAGGTTCTTATTTTCTTAATTCTGGCACATCGTCGGGGGATTTTTAACAAATTTTATCTATTCTTTTTGAGTTCAGGATTTGGGGCAGTTGCCGTTTGTGCTACAACAACAACAAATCTGCCCCCCGGGGGAGGAGGCAATCACAAGATAAATTTTATTTATGATATAAAAGTAACAAAATGTGGCAAATAAGTTTTGCTTTTTAATTACTTTTTTATTATTTTTTCTTGGCAGTTTCCTTCCTTCTGACTTGAGGCGATTTTGGGGGGAAGGGTTTTTTAAGCTCAGAGTAGGGAAGTGTTTTTGAAGGGATCTTCTTGATTACCCCTCAGGCCCCGTTGTTGTGAAAACAAAGACATGATGATGCTGAACTGTGCCCTTTTTCTGTGGATGCGTATGAAAGCCAAACGTGTTGAGCGATTACGGAAAGGGCAGTGAAAAACGAAATGTTCTCTGCTGTAAAGATGATGCTGCACGTGATTGCAAAGGGGGTGTCATGGACCTGGCAACGGTTTTTCCCCTTTTATTTGCTTTTTATCCGGGGATAACAAAAGGGACTCAGGGTTATTGTGGGAGCTTCTATGGTGGAAATCAGAAATGAGTCGGGGCCCCAAAATCATAGACAAACCCGGACGGGGGTTCAGTGATGACTGGTCTGCTGGTTTCTATGTCCTGCCTGTCGACCCCGAAAGGGTGACCAAAGTTCATCAAAAAGGGGGCTGTATCCGATGTTTCTGCCTGCTGGAATGACTGCTTCTCTAGACACGTTCTGATTTAGCAGATAAAAGAATTGGGGTATGGCAAGTCGCTAGCGGGGGCTGTTGTGTTTCTCATGTTTGATCCTGGATTCCCTCTGTCATGTGACCTGGGCGCCGGCCCACTCCCGGGGTTCTCTTCAGTCTGAGGTTGGGGATGAAATGGGTGCCAAACAATTTTGGTTAGTGGTGAATAAATTCTTTTCTTTAAATTTTTTAGTGTGTGATGCCTTGTTCTCTTCTTATTTTAGATATAGCACGAGGCGCCCTGTTTTCTTCACGTCCTGCAGCCCTGCGTGAATTCTAGGTGTTGAGGACCCCCTCTCCTGGGGTCGAGGTTTTACGATGCGTTTGGGGTTGGTGTGCACCAACTGTTACGACACTGCTTTCCCCCCCCAGTTCACTCTGTTTGTCTCCAAAAAGCTAATGTGTTTTTTTCCCCTTCCCCGCCTGAAAAGAATGGGCAGGGACTAAGATTGAATTACATTTTTTTTACTATAGTGAATTGCTTTTTGTGTTACGCTTCTCTATAGGGGAAAATGATTAAATTTTTATTTGCATGTACAGTGGCTACCATTCAGTTTAAAAAAAAAATTTAAATTTAAAAGGAAATTTTTAAATTTAAAGGGGTTAAAGTGGATTGGTGTCTATAGACTGACTTATGAGCAAAGACACCAAGTTCTGTGTTTATTTTTTAAAATTTAATCAAACATTAAATTCTTTGATTTAGGTGTGCGATGTAAAAAGCATCTGGGACACCGTGTTTTAATTGATCCCAAATGTGTTACATGAGGTTAAGGTTAGTGGTGATAGCGGATTTCATCTCAATGAGTTGTATGGATTTTTTTTGTATTTAGACAGAAATTTGTTTGTTATAGAAAAAAGGGGGACATGAAAGGAATTGATTGATAGGCAAATTTTAGTTTTGGGTCTCTGATTTACTTTTCGGAAAAAAAAGGTTTTTGAAGTTAAATCAAAATAATTAAATGTTTTTCGTGTATTACCAGCATTTAAAATGGCTAATATTTGGATATGAAATAAGTAAAAAGTTAATTGAATATACTAAAAAAAAAATATTGACTATCAAATAATTTTTCTTTAAAAAAAGTGTTCTTAAACAAGGAAGGGGATCATTGGATTTTTGTATCTTATTATATGTTTTAAAATAAGTTGTTTAATAAGACATCCCGGAAGGTCTAACTTTAAAAATTTACATATTTAATAAAATTTGTGTATTTAATCTCTTCCAAAACTGAAAAAAGGGATTTATAATTGATAAACAATATAAAAAAGGGTAATACTTATTCAATTTAAATATTTTATAAAAAGGTTTTCAAATGAATAAATGGATCAAAGGTAAAAAAGGTTGAAATTTTTGAGATTTAAAATATGTTGGAATAAAGTGGTCATTTTTTTAAATTTTGTGACAAGGTTAATTTATCATGTAAAGCAGGTGATCTTTTTAAGGTTTAAAAAAAAGAAAATATGATGATTGAAAAATTAAAATTTGGTTAAAATTTGGGGATTTAAATTAACAATTTTGGAACTGCTTCTAAAATACAGTTAAGTTTTTGGGGGTTTAACATGATAGGAAAATTTTATTTCTCATGTAGGCCTTTATAAAAAGAGGGTCAAAAGGGTTGATAAAAATTCAACTCAAAGTAGCAGATTTTAATACAAAAGGAAGACAGTGAAGCTGTCATAAAGTGTAGGATCAATCATTAACCCTCAAAGGGTTCTCTCCATATGAGTCCAGACAGGCGGATGTTTCCAGGACCTGTTTCCCACATTCCGGGTGGAAAGGTAAGCTTGACATTTATCTCATAAAGATTTTTTTTAATGATTCAGGTCCTGGCAGAGAATTTACAAAAAACCCGAGTCCAGGAACGTCCAGGCTCGGGATCAGTTGGGGGAAACGTGGGTGCGCCCGTGGTCATCAAAAGAAGTGGCGAACCTCGCTTCGCCAGACCCTACCCGGGCGTGGGGGTAATCTCTGCGTCCGTCTACAAGGGGAAGGAGACACGTGGTTCCATTGGGGTCAGTGCACAGCGTGAGGAGCCCCGGCGCACGCTGAGGGCATACAGGAGAATTACAGTTTAACCTGCGGTCAAAGGGGTGTCTGGGGCCATCACAGCGCGGGGAGGATCTGCATTTCCGGGCGAAGTCTGCCAAAAAAACCCCTTATTTTCCCGAAATTTCAAAGGGTTAAAAACCCAGGACGGACAAAATCCTGTTCCCGGTGTCCTTCCATTGAGAAAAAGGGGATTGCACCCCCTCCTTAAACGGGGAGCAACGGAACTCAGGTGAAAACCTGAGGTTTACAACCGAGGGGAACACGTGAAGGATCCCGTACAAGTATCATTAACTTATCTTCTCTTTTTGGTGTTTTGGTTTTTGCGAACTCTTCAAGAACATTCGTTTCTTTTTGCGCGTTTTTTGGTCGTTTCCCGACGAAGAAATTTATATTATTTTTGAAAAAAATATCGAAGAGATGGGGACGAACTCTAACTTCTTATTGTTGAATTGTGAAAAAAAAAAAAAAAAAGGTTTTTTTTTAATTTTTTTTGGTTTATGATGTATTTTTTTATGTTGTTATTGTTTTGTATTGACAAATTGTAATTTTTGTGGCGAGTATTGTCTTTTGAGTCTGCGGAGCATTTTTTTTGGTAATTTCGAGATATCTTGCTTTGGTTTTCTAATTTTATACTTGGGCTAATATTTCTATTGTGTGTTTTCTTCTATTGACATAACTGAGTTTTATGATTTTTCATGTTTGATAAGTGAAATGTATTTTTAGTTTAGTTTTTACTGGTTAAAATTTTGTGGTTCATCAGGTGAGTATTAAATTGTTGGACAGCGCAAGATACATTTGATAAGTTTAGATTATGGAGTTCAGCTTTAGACACATGACCTGGCAGTGGACCTAGGAGGTGCTGTTTAAAAAGGGGACTGTTATAAAATTGGGCTAATGTTTTAGTTTTTTAGTATACTAAATAGTTTTTTGGTTCCTCTATTAGAAGGCTTAATCATTTTATTTGTGAGGTCTGTATGTCTCAGACCTCAAAACGGGGACTGTTAAAGAAAAATTATTATTTTTAGACTTTATTACAGTTAATCTTATGGCATGTGTAAACACTCTCACTTGAACATATGTCTGAATTTTGAACAAGGCTGTGTTAATGATTTAAAACTACTAATGGGTAAGTATTCAAAGCACAGGAGGCCTTAAAATGAGTATCTCCTGGAGGCGAACATTATTTAAGCCTGCAGGAGAGATTTCTGCTTGGTTTACAGAAGGTCAAAAGTCTTCCAGAATAAACAACCAGGGATGGTGAGGCCCCCGCATTCCACAAGCTGTCTGTGGGAGCTTATCTTGTGTTTTATGACCCTGGGAATTCTAGATGCCAGGACAAGCTTTCCGCCTTTTCTTGTTAAAATAAAGAAGCAAATGACCCCAGATGTTTGCAGTAAATTAGGTGAAGCTCAGTGTCAGAGATGGCTCCTGGTTGGAGGACCGAGGGCCAGCCCTTTTTGAATGGATTAGATACAAGAGGATAAAGCTTTCTAAATAGAACTAAAAAATCAGATTTTGCGCTTGCAAACTCTCCAAAGATGTCTTGTACGTCTTTGCTTTCTTTCCTCCTATGTCAGGTAATGGAATGTATGTCTCTGTTGTTCTGCAGTTTCTGGTGTAGGTTTGTGCATTGTCTTATTTCTAAAGTGTATGCATTGTCTTATATTGGATTAAACTCTGTAATTCTGTGACGTCAACACGCAATGTTGGTTTTATTACCAAACGCAGCTCGCCGAGTGGACCTGGGGAAGGGAAGAATCAGAAGCCAATCTTTTTCCAAAGTTAACTATGTTAGAATATTTTCTTCCTTTACAGTATATACTCGGATTAAGCCAAATGGGACTGCAAGATGCCAAACTCAATTCATTACATTACAGTTTTCCGTTTTTAGAGGGTTGTTTATTTTGCGTTTATTAAGTGATGGCTGTGGTATATTAGCTTTCACTGCTATAAGCTTTCGCAGCAGTGATTGATTAATTTAAACACCTGCTCTACTGATGCTCTATCGGAGTTGGTGTTTAGGTTGAACATAAAGAACACCTTTTATTTGAAGCTTCTTGTAGCTACTGTTTTAATCCCGGCTTTACTTAAAACTTTTTCCTGACTTTGATAGTGTTGCCATTCAGTAGCAAGCACTGCGCCCCTTTTTCTTTTATATGTACACGTACATTTAAGATTTAGCGTGTTATGTTGACAACTCATGAGCAAGCTGCTTTTTGCAATCTAGCAGGAAGGTAAGGATAGGATCTTGCAGGTGTGACGTCACTCTGCAGGGGGTCCAAAGATAAAAGATTTAAACAATTTTGGCATTGGAATTTCAGATTTAAGGGAGTTAGAAAGTTCACTTAGTAAAAGTGCAAATAATAAATCTGATTACCGATTACTTTCAAGCTGGTTTTAACATACTGCGACAGACTGGTGACCTGTCCAGGGTGATCCCACCTCTCACCCAGAACGTGGCTGGAGATATGCACCAGCACCTCCTGATCCCACTGAGGGATAAGGTTAAAGAAAATGGATGGTTGAACATAGTCCGCTCTCCCAGATTCTATCAAATCAGTATTGATACCCTCAGGGGCGGATTTAGGAAATTTGGGGCCCTAGGCAAAGACAGGCAGGGGGCCCCCTGAGAAGAAAACCCATAAAACAGACCCATTCTACAGATAGAGAAATGTTAATAGAATAGACATCCATTATTTGTTCTAGGTTTTGTCCCTCTCTTCTTGTCCCTTTTTCCTCTCTATTTATCAGCGTTCTGATGGCATTTTAGCCAAAGGATTTTTATCAAAAACATAATTAATGTGCACAAATAAGGATTAGTTGTATTAACCATACATGGAAACAGAGTTTTATGGGGCCCCCAGAACAGTGTTGTGCCTGAACGCGTTCATTGAACGAAAGTTCATGAACTCGTTCATATTTTGGGCGAACGTGAACTGAACGTACTGCATTACTACCTGATGAACGTTATTGTGAACTCGTTCATTCTGGTGTCTGTGAACGGCACGCTCTTTCAGTTCAGCTCCGTTCAATAGGTTGCCAGATTTCTATAAAGCCCTCCAGGCGAAACCCCGGCTAAATCACACCGTAAACAGGCCTTAATATGTAGCGGGAAAAACACCCAATCTGGCAACACCAGCTACCAGCGTCGTAGCCTACAGCCGCGTGCGTCATCAAAACAAAATGCAGCGTGGAGGCGACAAAGCAGCAGTATGATCACTTAAAACAGTTTTATGACCAGGTGGTCGGTGAGGATGATGGCAACAAGTCTGCCCGCCGGCTTTCAGTAAAAAAATCCGCACTTCAGTAACCTTAAATTCCTACCTCAGCCTGGTCCCTCAGTTTGTGTTAGTAAAATCTTCTTGAGCGGAGGTCTTCACCAGGGGATCCGCGACCCCTAGGGGGTCTACGGAGGTACTGCATGAGGGTCTGCATGGTTAGTTGATATTTTTATATTCCCCCCCTGCAATTTTTTTCCCCCACTAATTGAAATGTCTTTAAATACTCATTAACATGAAATCAACACACTGTAGTAAACAGATAAATGGAGACAAAAGATGTCTTTCAGTCATCAATGCACACATTCAGCGACACACAGGAGCTCTTTCAAGCTGGGCACCGTTTCCTTCACAACAACCAGGAATCAGAATCAGAAAAACTTTAATAATCCCAGGGAGAAATTAATTTCTTTACATTACTCCATCTCTAATAGAGTGACTATAGGACACAATTTCATACAATATATGTAGTTAGGGGGTCCCCGCTCCATCTCGCCATCAGTTTGGGGGTCCTTGGTCTGGAAAACATAGAAGACCCCTGTTCTTGAGGGTTTTACTATCCATGTAACTTGTTTGTTAAACCTGCCTGGTATAATTTTCCAGGATTCCAGTATTCCTTTTTAGTATGTATTGAAATGGAATTTCAAATGGAAAAAAATATAAAAAAAAAAAAAAAAACATTTGCACCTTAAAGACTACTTTCCTATTTTTCTTTTAATAATTACTCATAAAAAAGACCATTCAAGCAGCACATTTTTCCTGATGTTTTTGAGAATATACTGTAGGGGTGAAAGCTGCAGCTGCTACTAGTGTGAACTGAATGGACAGCAACAAAGCATTAAAGCAATAATGGGGAAATGCTGTCCCCTCAATGCTAATGTAAACCCCGTGTTGGATAAGGATTCAAAACTGGATATGAAGATGAAATCTGACGCACAGTTTCAGAGTTACAACTGATAAAATCATTGCTGTCTGTGGTTCTACAGTAGGCTATGGTGTAATTGAGCAATATATGAAAAAAAAAAAAAAGAACTATGAACTAGTTCATTTTTTGGTTTTGAATTATGAACTATGAACTGAACTAGTTCATTTTAAAAGGTGTGAACTGAACTTTGAACTAGTTCACGTAGAAAGAGAACTTTCCCAACACTGCCCCAGAACTTGGGGCCCTGGGCAACTGCCTAGTATTGCCTAATGGTAAATCCCCCCCTGGATACCCTGCTGGTGGATATTCTTGACAGAAAGACGGAGTTGCTTAATCATATTTTGCTTAAGGTCCCATAAGATCTTGTCCAAATCCTGGTTTAAAAGTAAATTAATTTTAAAAAGTGACCCAAAATTGACTGTCAATAAATGTTCTACAAAATTGATATATTTATTTGATTTCTTTGATTTGTACTGTCTGTTTAGATTTATGTGATATTTTTTGCACAAAATATAAAAGTGAATATTGTAACAGTTATGTTTTCAACTGTAAGCATTAAATTGATAAATGTTATTTGCATTTTTTTGGCTTTATCCTTTCCAACAAAAAAAAAAAGGCGTCGCGCAGGTAGCTCCCTTTCCTTATGAGCCGTCCCCACCAACTTTCAACACAAAGTTACACCCTTGTCTTAGACAACGCCTTAGCAGGTGCACTGAAAAAATTCGGCGCGCGCTGCGCGCGCATATTATCTTCTAGGGGCTGAGCCACCCTTGTCTCTTAAACCTAGAGACGCCCCTGGTCCTCGCTTTGCAAGAATTCAATCAGAGAGGTAGAATAGCCAAGCGGTGGGATGATGTCCAAATTTGTCGCACTGGCAGTGTTCCCTGTGAAAAACATTTGAAAGAAAACTGCACATAAAAGTTGTACACTTAGAAATCCAAATACTTATCGTTTTTGGTGTGTGCAAAGGTTCATGTGTTAAATTTATTGTAACTTATTTACAATAAATTTTAATTTATTTGAACTTTGTCAAATTTTATTGCTCATTAAGCAATAAAAATGCAAATAAATAATTAGTAATAGCAAGGGCCCAAACACATTGCAGTGCAAGATTGAAGGAGCTATATTCAATTCAACTTTACTTTTATAACGCCAATTCATGATACATGTCATCTCTAGGCACTTTCCAGTCAAATTCAGTCAGATTGGGTCAGATTAAACAGATTGGTCAGAAAGTTTCCTCCCTAAGGAAACCCAGCAGGTTGCATCAAGTCTTGACAAGCAGCATTCACTCCTCCCGAAGAGAGAGCGTAGAGCCACAGTGGACAGTCGTCTGCATTGTTTATGGCGTTGCAGCAATCCCTCATACTAAATATGCAGGAAGTGACTGTGGAGAGGAGAACTCCCCTTTTAATGGGAAAGAGAACCTCCAGCAGAACCAGAACCAGGCTCAGTGTGAATGCTCATCTACCTCAACTGACTGGGGGTTAGAGAAGAGAGAGCAGAGACAACGAGAGACAAACAAGCACAGAAGCACACATTGATCCAGTAATCTGTTCTACATTAGATGGTAATAGCAGGTGA